>NC_133328.1:201592496-201894788 GCF_042186555.1 Aquarana catesbeiana | reverse complement strand
CAACGTCCTTAACAACTGATGAGTCATCAGCTGTCAATGGGCTTTCCCGCTGACAGCTGTGTAAAACAAAAAAAGAAAAATTACCAGTCCCCCCAGTCCATACCAGGCCCTTATCCGAGGAAGCAGCCTGGAAGGTCAGGAAAGGGGGAACTGAGTGAGTGCCCCTCCTCCTGAACCATACCAGGCCACATGCCCTCAACATGGGGGTTGGGTGCTTTCGGGCGGGCCCTGCCCCACAGCACCTTGTCCTCATGTTAATGGGGACAAGGGCCTCAACCCCACAACTGTGGCCAGTTCTTGTGGGGGTCTGTGAGCAGGACCCTTTTCATAATCTGGAAGCCCCCTTTAATAAGGGGGCCCCCAGATCTCGCCCCCCATGTGACTGAGTATACATTCACAAAAAAGGGTCACAAAGTAATAAAAACACACACACACAGTTTTTGACAATTCCTTTATTAAAAAAAAAAAATGTCCCCCCAATGTAAATCCATTGTCAATTACGACAGACACAGCACCTGAAAAATTAAAAAAATTAAAATGCTTCCGTCGACATGAAGGCTGACTGCCTACTGCAGGCTAAGTCATTTGACAGTTCTTATATAGGTAAGGGGCGTGGCCACCTGGCAACGTCACCTGGTGGCACTACCCCCTTTTGACATCACGGACCAGTGCATGCTGGTCAGTGATGTCAGAAGGGGCAGTGCCACCAGGTGAAGTAGCCAGGTGGCTTCGCCCCTTACCTATATAGGAACTGTCAAATGGCTTAACCTGCAGTAGGCGGCCAGAGTTTTCATTTTTCGAGTGTGGCAGGTGGCGTGATTGATGATGGACTTACTGTACATTGGGGGACACTGTTTTTTTATTTTTTAATAAATAAATTGTCAAAAATTCTGTGTGTGTTTTTATTACTTTTTGACACTTTTTTGGTGAATGGGTAGGGGAACTTGTTAAAGTGGGCCTCCAGATTCCGTTAAGCTCCTGCCCACAGACACCCACAACTACGGTTTTGGGGATGAGGCCCTTGTCTCCATCAACAAAGCACCCACCCCCCATGTTGAGGAAAAGTGGGCTGGTATGGTTTGGGGGGGCGCTCACTCGTCCCCCCCTTTCCTGACCTGCCAGGCTGCTTGCTCAGATAAGGGTGTAGTATAAATATTGGGGGGACCCCACATTTTTTTCTTTAACCACTTCAGCCCTGGACCATTTGGCTGCCTAAAGACCAGAGGACTTTTTCCAATTTGGCACTGAGTCGCTTTAACTGCTAATTGCGCGGTCATGCAATGCTGTACCCAAACAAAATTTGCGTCCTTTTCTTCCCACAAATAGAGCTTTCTTTTGATGGTATTTGACCACCTCTGTGGTTTTTATTTTTTGCGCTATAAACGGAAAAAGACAGAAAATTTTGAAAAAAATGATATTTTCTAATTTTTGTTATAAAAAAAAATCCAATAAACTCAATTTTAGTCATACATTTAGGCCAATATGTATTTGGCCACATGTCTTTGGTAAAAAAAATGTCAATAAGCGTATATTTATTGGTTTGCGCAAAAGTTATAGCGTCTACAAGCTAGGGTACATTTTCTGGAATTTACACAGCTTTTAGTTTATGACTGCTTATGTCATTTCTTGAGGTGCTAAAATGGCAGGGCAGTACAACCCCCCCAAATGACCCCATTTTGGAAAGTAGACACCCCAAGGAAATTGCTGAGAGGCATGTTGAGCCCATTGAATATTTTTTTTGTCCCAAGTGATTGAATAATGACAAAAAAAAAAAATTACAAAATGTTGTCACTAAATGATATATTGCTCACACAGGCCATGGGCATATGTGGAATTGCACCCCAAAATACATTCAGCTGCTTCTCCTGAGTACAGGGATACCACATGTGTGGGATTATTTGGGAGCCTAGCCGCGTACGGGGCCCCGAAAACCAATCACCGCCTTCAGGATTTCTAAGGGCGTACATTTTTGATTTCACTCTTCACTACCTATCACAGTTTTGAAGGCCATTAAATGCCCAGATGGCACAACCCCCCCCCAAATGACCCCATTTTGGAAAGTAGACACCCCAAGCTATTTGCTGAGAGGCATGTTGAGTCCATGGAATATTTTATATTTTGACACAAGTTGCGGGAAAGTGACAAATTTTTTTTTTTGCACAAAGTTGTCACTAAATGATATATTGCTCACACAGGCCATGGGTATATGTGGAATTGCACCCCAAAATACATTTAGCTGCTTCTCCTGAGTATGGGGATACCACATGTGTGGGACTTTTTGGGAGCCTAGCCGCGTACGGGGCCCTGAAAACCAATCACCGCCTTCAGGATTTCTAAGGGTGTAAATTTTTCACTCTTCACTGCCTATCATAGTTTCAGAGGCCATGGAATGCCCAGGTGGCACAACCCCCCCCCCCCCAAATGACCCCATTTTGGAAAGTAGACACCCCAGGCTATTTGCTGAGAGGCATGGTGAGTATTTTGCAGCTCTCATTTGTTTTTGAAAATGAAGAAAGACAAGAAAAAACATTTTTTTTTTTTCTTTTTTCAATTTTTAAAACTTTGTGACAAAAAGTGAGGTCTGCAAAATACTCACTATACCTCTCAGCAAATAGCTTGGGGTGTCTACTTTCCAAAATGGGGTCATTTGGGGGGGGGGGGGTTGTGCCACCTGGGCATTCCATGGCCTCTGAAACTGTGATAGGCAGTGAAGAGTGAAATAAAAAATTTACGCCCTTAGAAAGCCTGAAGGCAGTGCTTGGTTTTCGGGGTCCCGTAAGCGGCTAGGCTCCCAAAAAGTCTCACACATGTGGTATCCCTGTACTCAGGAGAAGCAACAGAATGTATTTTGGGGTGTAATTTCACATATTCCAATGGCATGTTTGAGCAATATATCATTAAGTGACAACTTTGTGCAAAAAAAAAAATAAATAAAAATTTGTCTCTTTCCCGCAACTTGTGTCACAATATAAAATATTCCATGGACTCGACATGACTCTCAGCAAATAGCTTGGGGTGTCTACTTTCCAAAATGGGGTCATTTGGGGGGGTTGAACTGTCCTGGCATTTTATGCACAACATTTAGAAGCTTATGTCACACATCACCCACTCTTCTAACCACTTGAAGACAAAGCCCTTTCTGACACTTTTTGTTTACATGAAAAAATTATTTTTTTTTGCAAGAAAATTACTTTGAACCCCCAAACATTATATATTTTTTAAAGCAAATGCCCTACAGATTAAAATGGTGGGTGTTTCATTTTTTTTTTCACACAGTATGTGCGCAGCGATTTTTCAAACGCATTTTTTGGGGAAAAAACCCAATTTTTTAAATTTTAATGCACTAAAACACACTATATTGCCCAAATGTTTGATGAAATAAAAAAGATGATCTTAGGCCGAGTACATGGATACCAAACATGACATGCTTTACAATTGCGCACAAACGTGCAGTGGCAACAAAATAAATACATTTTTAAAAGCATTTAAAAGCCTTTACAGGTTACCACTTTAGATTTACAGAGGAGGTCTACTGCTAAAATTACTGCCCTCGATCTGACCTTTGTGGTGATACCTCACATGCATGGTGCAATTGCTGTTTACATTTGACGACAGACCGCTGCTTGCGTTCGCCTTAGCGTGAGAGCAGGGGGCGACAGGGGTGCTTTTTTTTTTTTTTTCTTTATTTTTTTTTGCTTTTTTATCTTATTTTTAAACTGTTCCTTTCATTTTTTTTAAAATCATTTTTATTGTTATCTCAGGGAATGTAATTATCCCCTATGATAGCAATATAGCAATAGGTAGTGACAGGTACTCTTTTTTGAAAAAATTGGGGTCTATTAGACCCTAGATCTCTCCTTTGCCCTCAAAGATCGTGCCCACACCAAGATCGTGTGATAAAATGCTTTCCCAATTTCCCAATGGCTCTGTTTACATCCGGCGAAATCTAAGTCATGAAATGCTCGTAGCTTGCAGTTTCTTAGGCCATAGAGATGTTTGGAGCCACTCTGGTCTCTGATCAGCTCTATGGTCAGCTGGCTGAATCACCGGCTGCATTCTCAGGTTCCCTGTTGAGACAGGAGAGCCAGAGAAAAACACAGAAGATGGTGGGGGGGCATTCCCTCCCACTGCTTGTAAAAGCAGTCTAGAGGCTAATTAGCCACTAGGATTGCTTTTACATGAAAGCCGACCGCTGGCTGAAAAGAATGATACCAAGATGATACCTAAACCTGCAGGCATCATTCTGGTATAACCACTCAAAGTTGTGAATGGCGTACCTGAAGACAAAAAAATGGTTAACAATAAAACACAGTAAACGGTAAAGTATAAAAAATTGCATACCTGAAAAGCAAACTTGATAAAACATAATAACAATAAAACATTGCAGAATAGAATACAGTAAAAAAGAGCAGAACAATAGAGAGAGAATAGAGAGAGAGAGAACAATAAAACGATAACTATTTTTTTTTATTTTATATACATTTTTTTTTTTTTACACTTTTTTTTGTAACAAACTTTTATAACTGTAACCGGTTCCAGGTTAGGGTCACTCAAAATGCGATGGCATCTTGGGAGACCCTGTGAAAGTGTGCCTAGTCTGTACAATGCTGTACCCTATGCTAATACTCAACTAGTGAACGGTAGCGTTCAAAACATTCACCAATGCAAAGACCAGGATTGTCAGGACAGGAGGAACAATAATAGCGGGTGTCACGCCTATATCCGCGCTTGCTGCAGACACAACATCTTTTTTGGGGGGGGTTCCTTGGGTAGGGGTACTCGGGAGGACATAAAGAAAATGCCTCTCATGCAGCCGACTGCATTTGGTTGGGGATGTGAATGGGGGAAGTACGGGCACTGCAGAAGTGGTGGGTTCCCAATTAGGATTGGCTAATGCAGCAGGAAGGGCATTATGGGCACGACAGGCCTGTTTGTCTTCTTCTTGGTGGCAGCGGGACACTACTTGTGCTTGCCACCTCACCAGCTTGAACTGCACTTATGGGACTCGCCACATCACCAAGTGTTACTGCAGTGCTGGTTTGACTACGACTGGGGTGTACTAGGCCGCTGGCACTTGCCAGTTCACCAAAACGCTACCAAAAAAACTGTTAGCGATCGCAGGGATCAGGCCTGACTCTACAAATGCTGCAGTTATGCGTTTAGTGTTTTGTAAGTGACAGTGATCGATTGATACTGAACTTGGGTGGGCTGGGCTGGGCAGAGGGGCAAAACGCAGGTGCTAGCAGGTATCTGGGCTGATCCTGCTAACACTGCATTTTTGGGAACCCTAAACTGCTGGGGATGCTAGTATAGATCTGATCGGATCAGATATTGATCCGTTCAGATACTATACCACTAAGGGAGGCGTATGCTGTGTGCATGGTTGTTAGCGGTACTGGCGCTAACCTGACGCTGCCTGGGGCTGGTGCTTGCCAGTTCACCAAAACGCTACCAAAAAAACTGTTAGCGATCACAGGGATCAGGCCTGACTCTGCGAACGCTGCAGTTATGTGTTTAGTGTTTTGTAAGTGACAGTGATCGATCGATACTGCACTTGGGTGGGCTGGGCTGGGCCGGGCGGAGGGGCAAAACGCAGGTGCTAGCAGGTATCTGGGCTGATCCCGCTAACACTGCATTTTTGGGAACCCTAAACTGCTGGGGACGCTAGTATAGATCTGATTGGATCAGATATTGATCCGTTCAGATACTATACCACTAAGGGAGGTGTACGGTGCGTGCATGGGTGTTAGCGGTACTGGCGCTAACCTGACGCTGCCTGGGGCTGGTGCTTGCCAGTTCACCAAAATTCTACCAAAAAAACTGTTAGCGATCGCAGGGATCAGGCCTGACTCTGCGAATGCTGCAGTTATGCGTTTAGTGTTTTGGAAGTGACAATGATCGATCGATACTGCACTTGGGTGGGCTGAGCTGGGCCGGGCGGAGGGGCAAAACGCAGGTGCTAGCAGGTATCTGGGCTGATCCTGCTAACACTGCGTTTTTGGGAACCCTAAACTGCTGGGGACACTAGTATAGATCTGATCGGATCAGATATTGATCCGTTCAGATACTATACCACTAAGGGAGGCGTATGCTGCGTGCGTGCGCGTTAGCGGTACTGGCGCTAACCTGATGCTGCCTGGGGCGACGCATATCACCGCCGGGTGATCAGGGGGCTAAACCTTTATTCGGTAATAAACGGCGGGTGCCCTGACACTATAAAAAATAAACGAACTAACCAGCGTCACCCATAACAGTTATACGGTGATCACTGGTGAAAGGGTTAACTAGGGGGCAATCAAGGGGTTAAAACCTTTACTCGGTAGTATATGGGGGTCCCTGTCGCTATAAAACGCTGACGGCGAACCTATATATTTCTAGACCCTAGACCTAAAGGGGGCTAATACTAACTGCCCTACCACACTAACTGTCACAAACTGACACCATGCAGTAATCAGAAAAAAAAAAAAAGAAAACTGCTTGGTGTCAGTGTGACAGGGGGAGGGGTGATCGGGGGGTGATCGGGAGGGGGGATCGGGGGGTAAAGGGGGGTGTAATGTGTGCCTGGCATGTTCTACTGTGATGTGTTGTGTTGGTGCACTCACATTGCAGTCTTCTCTCCTCGGCGCCAGAACGGAAAATGCCTAGCCGAGCAGAGATGACATCACATCCCCTGCCTCTGTGTACTACACAGAGGCAGGGGAAGATTCTCATTGGCTGGGAGTGATCGCGAGGGGGGCCACAAATGGATGGCCTCCCCCTCATCTATGAACGCTCCCAGACCAAAGCCGACCGCCTCGGGCACCGGGGGGGGTTCGATCGGACCCCCCGCCCGCAGGAAGGCAATCACGTACCAGGTACGTGATTTTGCCTGCCCGTGCCATTCTGCTGACGTATATCAGCGTGAGGCGGTCGTCAAGTGGTTAATTTTGGCATAGGGTTTCCCTTAAAATCTATACCAGATCCAAAGGGCCTGGTATGGACACAGTTTTTTTCTTTCTTTTTTTTTTATAATAGCTGAGTGACAGCAATTGCAACTGCAAATTATTTTAAATATAATTTGACTTGTTTTCTTTAGAAATGTCATTTTTGCTGCAGCCTGTTTTATATATTCTACAGATGCGCCACTTTACAGGCAGACTAAGGGGACCCCCCCAGTCGCTATATTTAAAGGAATTTTTCATTTTTTTATTGCACTTTAAGCATCATTAAAATCACTGCTTCTGAAAAAAATTATCATTTAAAACATTTTTTTTGCATTGATACATGTCTCCGAGGGCAGTACCCAGACCCCCATACCCCTTATATGGCCAATTGCTTGCATATAAGCCTTCAAAATGGGAACTTTTTATTTTTCCTGTTCGGGTCCCATAGACTTCAATGGGGTTCGCCATTCAGGTTAGAAATTTTCCCCTGTTCAGGAGTTCTGCTGCAAACCAAACAGGGGGGTGTTCGGCCAATCTCTAGTAAGAAGTATGGTGATTTTTTGGAAGTTGTACTTTTTTTCGTCACAATTTTTTGGAAAATAAAAAAATGTAAATAAAATTTGATTTTATTACACACAGTTCTCACAAACAGCACACCTACAATTACATCCCAAAACACATTTTTCTACTGCTCTCAAGTATTTCAATATCACATGTGTGACAAACTTTTTCTCTTCCTAGATTCATAGAGGGTCCCAAGCTCCAAGGAGCACCTTCAGGCTTGTATTGTATTATTGTATTCAATTTCCTGACTACCTATCACATTTCTTGAGGCCCTGAAGTACCAGGACAAGAGAAACACCCACAAAACAACCACATTTTGGAAAGTTTACCCTGCAACCTATTTAAGTAGAGGCATTGTGAGTTTTTGGAGAGCATATTTTTTGCCACAAGTTTTTGGTAAATGAAGAAAGAAAATGAAAATGTATATTTTTTTATACATAGCTGTCAACTAATAAGATATTTCTCACAGACAGCATGGGCATACTTATAATTACACCACAAAACACTCTCTGCTACTCCTCCTGAGTGTGGGGATACTGCATATGTGAGACTTTTTTTTGCAGCTGAGCTGCCTAGAGGTGCCCAAAATTCTAGGAACACCTTGAAGCTTTCACGGGGCATAAATTAGGCATTTTTTTGCCAGGAAAATAGAAACACCCATAAAATGACCTTATTTTGGAAAGCAGACACTCCAAGGTAATTTTTATGATGCATTGTGAGTCTTTTGAAAATTTCATTTTTTTGCCACATATTTTTGGAAAATGCAGAAAGAAAATGAAAATGTATATTTTTACACAAAATTGTCAGTTTGTACAATATTTCTCACATACAGTATGGACAATTTCACTTCAAAATACATTCTGCTATTTCTCCCCAGTATTGGGAAACCCCATGTTTAAAGCTTTTTTACGTTTGTACTGATAATCTATTGGGTGTTGTATCTTGTTTATCACAAAAATCAACCAACATTGTATCACAGTGTATTGCAATGCTTGTCTTTGGATGAGTAGTCAAGGAATATAGCCAAGCATAATGGCACCTGAAGCAGTCCCCATTAGGGATGTGCCGAACGGACCCCTGTTCAGTTTGCACCAGAACTTTCGAACACCGCAAAAGTTTGGACCCGAATAACAAACCCCATTAAGGTCAATGGGACCCAAACGTCAAAAATCAAAAGTGCCCATTTTGGAGGCTTATATGAAAGTAATCAGGCATACAATGGTTATAGGGGTCCAGGTCCTACCCTGGGGGACATGTATCAATAAAAAAAAAGTTTCTGAAAAATTGTCATTTTTAAATGAGCAGTGATTTTTTTTATTTTTAAAGTGAAAGCGTAATAATGAAAAATTCCTTCCAATATAGTGCTTGGGGGGTCCCCTTAGTCCTGTATCTGTAAAGTGGCAGATCTATACCATGTCTGGAATCTGCAGCAGCAATAATTGCATTTATTAAGCCAAAAAAAATGACATTTTCCCTGCAAGGTGCCTTTATTTTGCTCAGCAACAGCTGGGGAGCCAGTGTGTATGGTGAGGCCACAATGTAGTGCACTGGGAACAAGATTAGAGATTTTTTGGATACATTCTGGTGTCACTTTGACTTTGGATAGAAGTAACAGGTGCATAAAAATTGGTCCTTGGGTGTCTGTGGCGCCTTCCCACCGTAACCCTATAGAGGTAATCTTGATGAAAGCAAGAATTGGCTTTGCTGTAAAAAATTGCAATGATATGCACCTGTCAAACAGGTGCAGAAAAATTACTCTTTGGGTGTCGGGGGCACCTTCCCACTGTAACCCTATAGAGGTACTCTTGATGAAAGCAAGAATTGGCCTTGCTGTAAAAAAAAATCACTGATATGCACCTGTCAAACAGGTGCAGAAAAATTACTCTTTGGGTGTCGGGAGCGCCTTCCCATAGTAACCCTATAGAGTTCAAACCTGTCAAACAGGTACTGAAAAATTGGTCTTTGGGTGTTAATTGTCTTGGTCTTTGGGTGTTAATTGTGCCCATGAAACCTATACCAAACCTATACCAAAAACATTCTTCCAGATGAAATGATTGAACACCCTCAAAGCTAGACAGCCTCAAAGTCCTGCAGAGATTCCACATCCCAAAAAGACTTAATCAGTGATACCGGCATCAGAGGCTTCATAGCTGGTGGACTGATTATTTTTTATAAAAGTCAAATGGTCGACAGAGTCTGTGGACAGACGCGTTCTATGATCAGTAACAAAACCTCCTGCAGCACTGAATGCCCGTTCTAAAAGCATGCTGGATGCAGGGCAGCCCAACAACTCAAAAGCATACTGATATATGAAAAAACTACTTGTTATGAAAAAGTTAATGTACCTTCGTCCTATTACTAGATAAGAAATTGAACTACTGTGGAGGCAGCATGGACTCTCATGGTACGATATGAACTTACAAAAGTCAGTTTACAAAAAAATATAAATTTATTATACAAAAATACACATAATATAAAATGCCTTGAATAAGTAGATACTAGACTTTGGATGCTGCTAATAGTGAAGCGTCCACTTATCTGACACAAATTGTAAGAAATTAGATGTATATAATGATTCTGCACTGTTATACACGGAAAGAGTTCTTCCAGTTGCACACTCTACATGTTTCAGGGTTGCCCCCTTCTTCAGGAGTATATTAGGTCAGAGAATGATCTACAAAAAAGCATATGAATCAGATATATAATATTAACATCAGACAACATACATAACTGATAACCAACCTTCATGGTATACTGTCATGTATCTATATAAATGAAGGTAAAATCTAATAAAACCCATAGGTACGTCCCTCAACATTTAAGGATTTATCCCAAGATAGAATGATTGATTAAGAGCAAGAAAAAACTTACCCACATAGCCGGTACCAGAATTCTGGGCGTCTCAAGGCCAAAATAGGCAATCTCCCAGATGAGTGCAGGAACCAGGAAAAGTGAAATAGCATAAAAAGAAAAAAGAAAAAACTGTTTCAAAAATAAAAAAAAAACATATATTTAGATAAAAGCTGATATTTGAAAAATTCATAAGGTGGAGATATCCATCTCACAACCATTGTAATTCAAGTAATTAATTTCAAAAAGGAAGGAAAAAGTGCATTCAAGATATTTCAATTAATGATACACACCTATGTGATCTTCACTAGGTAACACATACAAATAGGCAGAGAGAGTATGTTATCCAGGTGGGTACTGAAATCAGGTACAGGTGAAAGTAATCCAGAAAGCCATCTACAGCCATGTATGAATTCTATATGAAATACAAGCATGTATACAGAAAAAGAGAATTGTTACTAAGATGATTTAGACATCATATCAAAGGACTAATCCTAGTGGGAGTGATCAAAAAGAAACTCACCTATCTGAGAAATCTCAAATCATGATGTCGAAATCACATCACAGAGATTGGGTATACTCAGGGTTCAAACTTAGATATTCAGATAAAATATAACACAGGGTTTCAGACAGGAACCAGATCTAACGGGATCTATAAAGAAACATATCTTTGGGCAATAGTTCATACATGGACACGTCATAAAGATCATACCAATACACAAGGGGTGACACATACCGTTCAGTCCACTCCACAGAATATCTCCACCACTATGCACGCTGCCATAGGGGAACATCAGAAGGATTAGTTCCCATTATATACCATAAGGTACACCTGATTCCTATCCTTTTAGATGTCAGCAGCGTGCGCTGGGGCGCTGCAAAGTGATGCCAATGGATCCGATTCTAGAGCATGCACGAGTGACTGCACGTACGCATGGCGTGAGCATGCACGGTACTGCACGGCGGTCTGTCAGTGTAGAACACAAAAAAGACAAAACGTCAGCCCATCCAAATGAAGTCTAATGTCTGCGTGCGCCACCTAGTGGATAAAACATAGACGTCAGACGGATGGGGAATCACACACTCGCCCAAGAGATATAGACCCCCAAAAGAAACCAGAAAGGCCGGCCATGAAAAAGCGAGAGCTCCTATTCACAAGGATCCAATCCAATGTTAAGGTGTACCATTGAAGAAAAAAGAGGGGGTAAACAAATATATATTACTCTAAAAATACAAAAAATATGTAATCCATTAGATAGCATTAACCATATAGGTTCAAATATCAAAGTGTCCTTTGATAAAATTCTAACCCTACAATATCGCAATGTCCACAAATTCTGGATAACATAAAACTGGACCCACTGAAAGAATGAAAGAGAAAATAGAGTCATTTCACTAGGATATTAAAAAGAAGTGGAGGAAGAAAAAAATGGATAGAGGCTATATGTAGAGCACAACAGAAACAAATCAAGGGCACTAAGGTCATTTTAAGCAATCCTATGAGGTCAACACCTACAAAAAAGGTTTGTAGGAGTTAACCTCATTAATCCCTGGGGGATAAGGAGCAGAGAGCTTTTCTATCCAGTAAGTTTCAGCTCTCATGGTGGCATTATTCCAGTTGCCACCCCTAGAATTAGGGGGGACAACTTCCAATACAAAAATGAGATCACTGAATTATCAAATCTATGATGTAGGCCTATGTGTCTGGTGATAGGTGTCAGAATTTTACCTCCACCCATGGAATGCATGACATTGACAAGTCATCAAATAGATGACTCCACGGGTAGTGCAGTCAGCATATTGTCTTGATTGAAGCCACCGGCCATTGGGTAGATAAATGCCATTGCCCTCACAGATCTATGGGCAGTGGCTGCATCTACCACAGTGGTAAGTTCCCTTGGAGGAATGAGGTATCATCTCCAGATCGGGTTGATAGAGGTAGAGGTACTCTTGATGAAAGCAAGAATTGGCCTTGCTGTAAAAAATTGCAATGATATGCACCTGTCAAACAGGTGCAGAAAAATTACTCTTTGGGTGTCGGGGCGCCTTCCCACCATAACCCTATAGAGGTACGCTTGATGAAAGCAAGAATTGGCCTTGCTGTAAAAAACTGCAATTATATGCACCTGTCAAACAGGTACTGAAAAACTGGTCTTTGGGTGTTAATTGTCTTGGTCTTTGGGTGTTAATTGTGCCCATGAAACCTATACCTAACCTATACCAAAAACATTCTTCCAGATGAAATGATTGATCACCCTCAAAGCTAGGCAGCCTCAAAATCCTGCAGAGATTCCACATCCCAAAAAGACTTAGTCAGTGACATTGGCATCAGAGGCTTCATAGCTGGTGGACTGATTGATTTTTATAAAGTCAAACAGTCGACAGAGTCTGTGGACAGACGCGTTCTATGATCAGTAACAAAATCTCCTGCAGCACTGAATGCCCGTTCTGAAAGCACGCTGAATGCAGGGCAGCCCAACAACTCAATAGCATACTGATATACGAAAAAAACTACTTGTTATGAAAAAGTTAATGTCCTATTACTAGATAAGAAATTGAACTACTGTGGAGTTAGCATGGACTCTCATGGTACGATATGAACTTGGAAACTTGGAACTTGGAACTTGGAACTTTGGAAAGTAGATACTCCAAGATATTTATTAAGAAGTAGAGCTGGGTGAACAGTTCGGCCCGAGCATCAGTTCGAGCCGAACATTAGCTGTTCGCCCCATTAAGGGAACACCTGAATTTCGCCCCATTCAGGGAACTGCAGAATGCCCTGCAATGCACGGCATTCTGCTTTGCCCAATCAGGGCACAGTATAAGCTGGTTGTTAAGGCGCGGGGCCAGGAAGCGACGTCCTTAACAACTGATGAGTCATCAGCTGTCAATGGGCTTCCCCGCTGACAGCTGTGTAAAACAAAAAAAGAAAAATTACCAGTCCCCCAGTCCATATCAGGCCCTTATCTGAGCAAGCAGCCCGGAAGGTCAGGAAAGGGGGAACTGAGTGAGTGCCCCCCTCCTGAACCATACCAGGCCACATGCCCTCAACATGGGGGTTGGGTGCTTTGGGGCGGGCCCTGCCCCACAGCACCTTGTCCTCATGTTGATGGGGACAAGGGCCTCATCCCCACAACTGTGGCCAGTTCTTGTGGGGGTCTGTGAGCAGGACCCTTTTCGTAATCTGGAAGCCCCCTTTAACAAGGGGGCCCCCAGATCTCGCCCCCCATGTGACTGAGTATACATTCACAAAAAAGGGTCACAAAGTAATAAAAACACACACACAGTTTTTGACAATTCCTTTATTAAAAAATAAAAAAAATGTCCTCCCAATTTAAATCCATTGGCAATTACGACAGACACAGCACCTGAAAAATTAAAAGAAATTAAAATGCTCCCGTCGACATGAAGGCTGACTGCCTACTGCAGGCTAAGTCATTTGACAGTTCTTATATGGGTAAAGGGCGTGGCCATCTGGCTACGTCACCTGGTGGCACTACCCCCTTTTGACATCACGGACCAGTGCATGCTGGGTCAGTGATGTCAGAAGGGGCAGTGCCACCAGGTGAAGTAGCCAGGTGGCTTTGCCCCTTACCTATATAGGAACTGTCAAATGGCTTAACCTGCAGTAGGCGGCCAGAGTTTTCATTTTTTGAGTGTGGCAGGTGGCGTGATTGATGATGGATTTACTGTACATTGGGGGACACTGTTTTTTTATTTTTTAATAAATAAATTGTCAAAAACTCTGTGCGTGTTTTTATTACTTTTTGACACTTTTTTGGTGAATGGGTAGGGGTACTTGTTAAAGTGGGCCTCCAGATTCCGTTAAGCCCCTGCCCACAGACACCCACAACCACGGTTTTGGGGATGAGGCCCTTGTCTCCATCAACAAAGCACCCACCCCCCATGTTGAGGGCAAGTGGCCTGGTATGGTTTGGGGGGGCGATCACTCGTCCCCCCCTTTCCTGACCTGCCAGGCTGCTTGCTCGGATAAGGGTGTGGTATAAATATTGGGGGGACCCCACCTTTTTTTATTTAATTTTGGCATAGGGTTTCCCTTAAAATCTATACCAGACCCAAAGGGCCTGGTATGGACACAGTTTTTGTCTTTCTTTTTTTTTTAATAGCCGAGTGACAGCAATTGCAACTGCGAATCATTTTAAATATAATTTGACTTGTTTTCTTTAGAAATGTCATTTTTGCTGCAGCATGTTTTATATATTCTACAGATGCGCCACTTTACAGGCAGACTAAAGGGACCCCCCAGTCGCTATATTTAAAGGAATTTTTCATTTTTTTATTGCACTTTAAGCATCATTAAAATCACTGCTTCTGAAAAAAATTATCATTAAAAACATTTTTTTTGCATTGATACATTTTTCCCAGGGCAGTACCCAGACCCCCATACCCCTTATATGGCCAATTACTTGCATATAAGCCTTCAAAATGGGCACTTTTGATTTTTCCTGTTCGGGTCCCATAGACTTCAATGGGGTTCGCCATTCAGGTTAGAACTTTTCCCCTGTTCGGGAGTTCTGCTGCAAACCAAACGGGGGGTGTTCGGCCAATCTCTAGTAAGAAGTATGGTGATTTTTTGGAAGTTGTAATTTTTTTCGTCACAATTTTTTGGAAAATAAAAAATGTAAATAAAAATTGATTTTATTACACACAGTTCTCACAAACAGCACACCTACAATTACATCCCAAAACACTTTTTTCTACTGCTCTCAAGTATTGCAATATCACATGTGTGACAAACTTTTTCTCTTCCTAGATTCATAGAGGGTCCCAAGCTCCAAGGAGCACCTTCAGGCTCGTATTGTATTATTGTATTCAATTTCCTGACTACCTATCACATTTCTTGAGGCCCTGAAGTACCAGGACAAGAGAAACACCCACAAAACAACCACATTTTGGAAAGTATACCCTGCAACCTATTTAAGTAGAGGCATTGTGAGTTTTTGGAGAGCATATTTTTTGCCACAAGTTTTTGGTAAATGAAGAAAGAAAATGAAAATGTATATTTTTTTATACATAGCTGTCAACTAATAAGATATTTCTCACAGACAGAATGGGCATACTTATAATTACACCACAAAACACTCTCTGCTACTCCTCCTGAGTGTGGGGATACTGCATATGTGAGACTTTTTTTTGCAGCTGAGCTGCCTAGAGGGGCCCAAAATTTTAGGAACACCTTGAAGCTTTCACGGGGCATAAATTAGGTATTTTTTTGCCAGGAAAATAGAAACACCTATAAAATGACCTTATTTTGGAAAGCAGACACTCCAAGATAATTTTTATGATGCATTGTGAGTGTTTTGAAAATGTAATTTGCCCCCTTCTTCAGGAGTATATTAGGTGAGAGAATGATCTACAAAAAAGCATATGATCAGATATATAATATTAACATCAGACATTGGGAAAATGGCGGGACTTTGGTTTAAAGAGAGTACTTTTAAAGTTGCTGACAGGAGTAGCTACTCTATCAGCCATAACACCAGATGAGGGAACAGGGTCATCAGGATTACTCTCCTCGTAGAGGAGCATAAGATCCCTGAGGGCTCTAAATTCATCCATCGTGAAATGCTTGACTTGTTCAGTAAGATCCTTTTCCAATTTTTTATTGCTTGCTGTGCCCCGGCTTATGCCAATTTATATCTGGGTGGATGGGAGAGGTGGTTGTTTTCTGATGAAAGATTTGCTTCCTATTTGAACAATGTACAATTTTGGTTTTGGTTCATTGACAATCTTCTGATTGTGTGGACAGGGTCTAGAGAAGAACTTCTGGGCTTTTTGGATGCCTTCAACACCAATTATTTCAACTTGAAATGTACTCATACTTTCAATGCTGTAGAAATCGCATTTTTGGACTTATTAATTTGTATTGATGAAAATGGCTATATTGTAACTGATTTATATTGTAAGCCAGCTCGTGTAATACTATTTTACATGCCCACAGTTCTCACCTGGCTCCACTTATTAGAAGCATACCATATGCGCAATACCTGCGTCTTCGCAGGAATTGTTCATCTGAAAAAGACTTCTTTCATCAGTCCGATTTCCTACGATCAAGACTATCTCATAAGGATTATTCTAAAACCTTCTTGGGGAAAGCCTTTAATAAGGCTAGGATAAGAACCAGAGATGAACTTCTATTCAAAAATACCTCCAAAACTGAGACTAATACAGTGAAACTCATCACTCGCTTGAACGGCCTTTGCGTTCATTAATCTCCAACAATTGGCATCTTTTAGCCGAAGATTATACCTCGGCTAAATACGTACGTTCTACTCCAGAACTAGTATTTAGAAGGGCAACCTCACTGCGTGACACATTGACTAGCAGCCACTATCAACCCGATCTGGAGACGGTACCTCGTTTCTCCAAGGTAACTTACCACTGTGGTAGATGCAGCCGCTGCCCATGGATCTGTGAGGGCAATGGCATTTAACTACCCAATGACCAGTGGCTTCAATCGAGACAATATGCTGACTGCACTACCCGTGGAGTCATCTATTTGATGACTTGTCAATGTCATGCATTCTATATAGGCAAAACGATTTGTGAACTCGGATTAAGGATGAGAGATCACCTCTATTACTCGGGTGGAGGTAAAATTCTGACACCTGTCACATAGGCCTACATCATAGATTTGATAATTCAGTGATCTCATTTTTTCGTTTTGGAAGTTGTCCCCCTAATCCTAGGGGTGGCGACTGGGATAATGCCATCCCGAGAGCTGAAACTTACTGGATAGAAAAGCTCTCTGCTCTTAATCCCCTAGGGATTAATGAAATTAACTCCTACAAACCTTTTTTGTAGTTGTTGACCTCATAGGATTGCCTAAAATGACCTTAGTGCCCTTGATTTGTCTCTGCCGTGCTCTATATATATATAGCCTCTTTCCATTTTTCCTCCTCCACTTCTTTTTAATATCCTAGTGAAATGACTCGATTTTATCTTTCATTCTTTCAGTTGGTCCTTTCTATGGTATCCGGAATTTGTGGACATTGCAATATTGTAGGGTTAGAATTTTATAAAAATGAAGGTTACTCGGACACTTTAATATTGAACCTACATGGTTAATACTATCTAATGGATTAAATATTTTTTGTATTTTTAGATTAATATATATTTGTTTACCCCCTCTTTTGTCTTCAATGGTACACCTTAACATTGGATTGGATCCTTGTGAATAGGAGCTCTCTCCTTTTCATGGCCGGCCTTTCGGTTTCTTTTGGGGGTCTATATCTCTTGGGCGAGTGTGTGGGATTCCCCATCCCTCTGACGTCTGCGTTCTATCCACTAGGTGGTGCACGCAGCCGTTAGACTTCATTTGGATGGGCCAACGTTTTTTCTTTTTTGTGTTCTACACTGACAGACCGCCGTGCATTACCGTGCATGCTCACGCCATGTGTAAGTGCAGTCACTCGTGTGTGTGCAGATGCGCACTCTGGATTTGTGTCCGTTGGCGTCACTTTGCACGCTGCAAAGTCAGCACGCGCGCTGCTGACGCCTAAATGGATAGTAATCAGGTGCACCTTATGGTATATAATGGGCACCAATCCTTCAGATGTTCCCTGTGGCAGCGTGCATAACGGTGGAGAAATTCTGTGGAGTGGAATGAACGGTATGTGTCACCCCTTGTGTATTGGTTTGATCTTTATGACGTGTCCGTGTATGAACTATTGTCTAAAGATATGTTTCTTTAAAGATCCCATTGGATCTGGTTCCTGTCTGCAACCCTGAAACCCTGTGTTATATTTCATCTGAATATCTCTTGAAGTTTGAACCCTAACTGAGTATACCCAATCTCTGTGATGTGATTTCGACATCATGATTTGAGATTTCTGAGATAGGTGAGTGTCTTTTTGATCACTCCCACCTAGGATTAGTCCTTTGCTATGATGTCTAAATCATCTTAGTAACAATTCTCTTTTTTGTATACATGCTTGTATTTCATATAGAATTCATACATGGCTGTAGATGGCTTTCTGGATTACTTTCACCTGTACCTGATTTCAGTACCCACCTGGATAACATACTCTCTCCGCCTATTTGTATGCGTTACCTAGTGAAGATCACATAGGTGTGTATCGTAATTGAAATATCTTGAATGCACTTTTTCCTTCCTTTAAAATTAATTACTTGAATTACAATGGTTGTAAGATGGACATCTCCACCTTATGAATTTTTCAAAAATCTGATTTTATCTAAATATATGTTTTTTGTTTTTTTTTTCTCTTTGAAACTTTTTTTATGCTATTTCACTTTTCCTGGTTCCCGCACTCGCCCGGGAGATTGCTTCTTTTGGCCTTGAGATGCTTAGAATTCTGTGCTATGCGGGTGCGTTTTTTCTTGCTCTTAATCAATCATTCTATCTTGGGTTTAATCCCTAAATGTTGAGGGATGCACCGAGGGGTTTTATTAAATTTCACCTTCATTTATATAGATACATGACAGTATACCATGAAGGTTGGTTATCAATTATGTATGTTGTCTGATGTTAATATTATATATCTGATTCATATGCTTTTTTGTAAATCATTCTCTGATGTAATATACTCCTGAAGAAGGGGGCAACCCTGAAACATGTAGAGTGTGCAACTGGAAGAACTCTTTCCGTGTATAACAGTGCTGAAGAATATTTCCCCTTAAGGGAGATGATATAAAAGAGGTGGGGGGGGAGGGGGGTGGGGGGCAGGAGGTGGTTGACGGGTGGATATGTTTGTTAACAATTGAGGTATGGATGTATGGGTTAGATTGGGTCACAATAAAGGCCCCTAGGGCTAGCTGAATCAGGCACGGGAGGGGTAAGGGGAAGTCACTGGGTAAAGAGTTAATTAGCCCCCATACGGGATTTAAACACATTAGTAAACCGAAGCAGGGACGGGGGGAGGGTAATAAATTAAATAAGGGCTTGGGTCACTTATACACGTATGCGGAAAGAATTGGAGTACCTGGGGCCTGGGGGAGACTAGAGGGGGAGGGTATTTGCCTTCTCTCTCCACCCCTCACTCCTCTAAATATAGTTTTAGCACTGATTATTGATTTAGGAATCACAGAGATACTACAACAAATGTTAAGAAGTTTGACGTGTTTGATTGGGGGATCTGAGCAAAAAAGTGGTTTGTATTTTATATTGCATAAGACGGTGGTACTGGGGTTTCTTTCCCTCTTTGGTCCTAACTTTGTAATTTTTTTTTTTTCTCTTTTTCTCCTTGTGGGGGTTTACTTATGGTTTACTACCCTTTGGGTCGGTTTCTTTTGTTATTTTTTTTTTTTTTTCTTCTCTTTTTTCTCTTGCTAAAAATTTTCCACCTGCTCTTTGATGCCTAACGTAGTTGGAATAGGATCGTGGAATGTTAGGGGTCTAGGGGATCCTGTTAAGAGAGCTGCTGTACTATCAGAGCTGGAGGCCCAGGGTGTTGGACTGATCTGCCTGCAGGAGACGCATTTGACAAATGAAACCAGGATACGAATCGGGGGTAGGAAATTTCAAACACAACTCCACTCAGTTTACTCTTCCTACTCGAGAGGAGTGAGCATATTGGTTAAAAAAGGGGTGGCGTTTACCTGCAGGGATGTCCGGATCGACACACTGGGCTGCTATTTTTTTTACATTGCCTGTTAGATGGTAGAGAGTTTGTTATTGCAAATATATATATTCCCCCTACAAGTAAGTTGGAAATCCTATACTGTTTGTTGGAATACATGGAGAATAAGATAGGTACCCCGTTGATTCTGGTTGGCGACTTTAATACAGTCCTTGACAGTCGGCAGGACAGGTTACCATCTGGTACCCGGACAGAGAGGGCAATGGAGGGCAGGCTTAAGCAATTCCTGGAGGAAACGGGATGGTGCGACCTCTGGAGAATTCGCAACCCAAACGCTAGACAATAATCCTGTTATTCAGGGACACACTACACATTATCTCGAATAGATCTAGCCATAGGCAAAAAGGAAGCGCACCCCTTAGTGCACAAAGTAGATTACGGCCCAAGAGGACTATCAGACTATCAGACCACTCACCTTTAAAACTGGTGGTGCACACCGGTGATAGACAAATACATAGGCCTTGGACAGTAAACCCAGTATGGTTGGAGGTAATAGGGAGCATGGAAGAAATCTCTACTAGTTTAAAGGAGTTTATGTTATGTAACTCGGGCACAGCGGCAGGGGGAGTGGTTTGGGATGCTTTAAAGGCCTTTCTCAGAGGGCTCCTAATTCAGCAAATAGCAAGGGTAAAGCGGAAAACAAGAATGCAGGGTGAACGCATTAGAAATGAGGTCATGGAACTGGAAAGGCAGTATGTCCTGGACCCTACTCTGGAGTTAGGGGAGTTATGGACCAGGAAAAAGCAGGAATATAAAGCGGTAACATTTAGAAACGCCGAAAATAGAAGGCTTTTTCAAAGGCAGAGGTTTTTTGAGGAGGGGGAAAGAGTGGGTCGAACGTTGGCTATGGTGGCAAGTACTAATTCCCCGTCCTCAACAATCTCTGCGATTAGGTCCCCAAATGGGGAAATTGTGACGGATCCTGTGAAGGTCAAGGAGATATTTTTTGATTTCTACAGCTTTCTGTACAAGTCGAAGCAGCCCACAGTAAGGGGAGAGATGGATAAATTTTTAGAGGGATTTGTATTACCAACCCTATTTACAGCAGATAAAGTCAACCTAGAATCCCCTATAACCTTAGAGGAATTAAAGAGTGCTGTGGCAGGCATGCCCAACCATAAGACCCCAGGCCCAGATGGACTCCCCCTGGAAATATATAAATACTATGGGGAGATTTTGCTCCCCACCCTCTTGAGGACATTAGAGGAGGCGTCCATAGATGGCGGTCTCCCTGCCTCAATGTCAGAATCTAATATCATACTTATTCAAAAAGAAGGGAAGGACCAACTGGATGTATCATCATACAGACCAATTTCCCTGCTTTGCTCGGACATTAAAATCCTAGCAAGGTACTAGCAACTAGGCTAAGTAAATGTATTACCAACTTGGTACATCCAGACCAAGCAGGATTTATCCCCCCTAGGTCTACCAGTGTCAACATCAGGAGGGCATATTTGAACTTGCAGACTCCAGTAGAAGGCAGAGACTCTAGAGCCATTATATCCCTGGATCCCTGGATATGGATTTGGAAGAAGGGCCAGGCTAGGATTAAAATGCAGACATTGCAGCGACCTGCCTGTGAAGGAGGATTGGCAATCCCTCATCCGTATGGCTATTATTTAGCTGCTCAAATGCAGCATATGGGGGGTTGCGAATCCCTGGGTGAAGCAAGCGCCAGCAACAAAATAATGCTAGAAGGCAACCCGCATGGGCGGTTGGTGGATGCACTAGAGGCGGGTTCACTCCAGCGAAAGTTGCCAACATATAAATTGGTAAATAAGATCTGGCAGACAGTTAAGAAGATCATGGGGTATAGAGGCATCACTGAGTTCTCACCTATATGGTTTAATGAATCTCTGGGGGAATTAACGTCTATAGAAAAGAATCCTGTTTGGGAAAGTCACGGAATACATAGATTGGCTCATCTGTATAGTGATACTAACCTAAAATCCTTTACGGAGTTGAGAATGGAATTTGGAATCCCATATAATATATTCTATAATTATTTACAGATCAGACATGCACTGAATACCCAATTTAGGTCCTCCCCCATGGAGTGGTGTAAAACACCGCTCCTTAATAAAATAGTTAAAGCAACAAATACTAAGGGACTGATTGGGGATCTGTACACACAGCTCTTGGATAAGATCTTGGTTCAAGGCTTGCCCCTTGCTTCTAGGGAGGGATGGGAGGCAGATGTGGGGGAGTTGACGGACACTCAGTGGAAAAAAATACTGGATCTTGGGCAGATGGTGTCCGTCTCTCCGTCATAGAAGGCCTCACACCTCTTCCTTTTACATAGAGTATATTATACTCCTAGAAGACTGTTTAGGTTCGGGTGTAGGACAGACGATAGATGCCCTAGGTGTTATAGGTCAGGAGATCTCATACACATGGCCTGGAGATGTCCAAAATTGGTAAGATATTGGTCGGAAGTGGTTGGGATAATAAACCGTAGATTTAAGGTAAACCTGGAATTAGATGCTAAGGTGTGCGTACTGGGGTTGGTAGGGGCTAATACGGGCAATCCCAGTATAATTACTGCCATAATAAGGTGCTTATATCAAGCGAGAAAGTTGTTAGCACAATCCTGGCTTTCTGCAAACCCTCCAACTATAGGGGAATGGCTTAAAACAATGGACTCCCCGGTCTGGATAGAAAGGACGATACACATTAAAAAAGGGAATTATAATAAATTTCTTAGTATATGGAAGTCCTGGTTCCAGGAGCTGAATACACGGCATCTCTTCTGAACTAATTACCCCCTGACCCCTTATGAGTACAGGGGCGAACAAATGCCCAAAACGGAAGGAACATGCTCTACCGGGGTTTAGACATACGTGGAACTCCGCGAGCCTCAGTGCTAATAAATTTAACTATTGCGCTGGTTACTAGGGAGGGGAGGGGGGTGGTAAGATGGGTAGTAGTTTAAGGGTGGGTGGGAAGAGTAGGGAACTAAAAAAGGGGGTAAAACGATATATTGTAAGCTGTTACTTTTTATACCCTTATAAATGTTTGTAACTATCACAGTGCACAGCAGAGATGGCTGCTAATTAGTTTTTCTTTTGTCCTTGTGTTATGTCTTATTGCCTTGGATAATTGCACTTTAACACAGCGTGCCACGCAATGTTTGTAACTTTTAATATATTGCTATCAATAAAAAAGACTTAAAACCAAAAAATATTATATATCTGATTCATATTCTTTTTTGTAAATCATTCTCTGATGTAATATACTCCTGAAGAAGGGGGCAACCCTGAAACATGTAGAGTGTGCAACTGGAAGAACTCTTTCCGTGTATAACAGTACTGAATCATTATATGCATCTAATTTCTTACAGTTTGTGTCAGATAAGTGGATGCTCCACTATTAGTAGCATCTAATGTCTAGTATCTACTTATTCAAGGCATTTTATGTTATGTGTATTTTTGTATAATAAATTTATATTTTTTTGTAAACTGACTTTTGTAAGTTCATATCGTAGCACGAGAGTCCATGCTGCCTCCATAATAGTTAAACTCCTCAATAGCACACTGGGCAAGTTCTGGCCAGTGGTCTATTCTCATGACAAAGTAAGTCAGTAGATCATCAGCTGGACAGGTCTCCATCTATGTTTTGGCCTCGAGGTAATCGTCCACCATGTGATGCAGATGCTGCCGATGGGATGTGGAAGCTGACAGCCCAGGGCGGCGAGGACTAAAAAAAATACGAAATGCAACACTTAGGCCTTCTCCAACGCTCCTCTCTTGACCAACAGAAGACTCAAAACTAAGTTTTCCATGACACTGTAACCTACTGGAGTCAGGAAAAATGTTCAATAAAATCCTCTTTAACGTGCCCTCAAGAGATTTTATCTTCTGCACTCTCTGTGGGGACGGGATTAGTTCTGAGACCTTCCCCTTATAGCTGTGGTCAAGGAGGGTTGCCAACCAGTAATCATCCTTCTCCTTTATGCCACATATTCTTGGGTCCTTTCGCAGGCTTTGAAGAATGAGGTTGCCCATGCGCCTCAAATTTGCAGAGGCCTAAGAAGCAGACTCTTCGGGTCACTCAGGATGAAAACATCTGGAACTTCCTCCTCCCAGCCATGTACTACTCCCAAGGATCCTGGGGTTGGAAAGCCATTGCTTACAGATTGACGCATGTCTTCCTCTTCTTCAAAGCCTAAGAAAGTTCCAGAATCCTCCTTCTCATCCTCCTCCCTTCTCTCCTCCTGTGTGTTCTGTGACATAGGAATGATGGTGTCTGGATAAAGTGGGCCTTGAGAGGACAGGAAGTCCTCCTCTTCCACCTTCTGCTCTACCTCCAGTGCCCTGTCCATAATGCCACGCAGAGTCTGCTCCAGCAGGAACACAACAGGGATTGTCACTGTCACTGCTCACCATCCTTGTGGCCTCCTCAAATGGTGACAATACAGTGCATGCATCTTTAATAATCAGCCATTGGCATGGGGAAAAAAAAGCAGAGGCAGCCTGAGCCTGTCGTTGTGCCATACTGGCACAGGTAGTCGTTGACAGCCCTCTGCTGCATGTATAGCTGCTGCAGCATTCTGAAAGTTGAGTTCCACCTGGTGGGCATGTCATAAATCAGGCGGTTTAGGAGCAGGTGGAATTCCCACTGAATTTCAGCCAGCCGAGCACTGGCTGTGTATGACCGCCTTAAATGGCTACAAACTCTTCTGGCCTGATTTAGTACATCTTGCAACCCTGGGTACATACTTAGGAAATGCTGCACCACCAAATTGAGGACATGTTCCAGGCATGGCACATGTGTCAACTTTCCCTGTCTAAGGGCGGACAGGAGGTTTGAGCCATTATCGGACACCACCATTCCTGGCTCCAGCTGGCATGGTGTGAACCACCTCTGGGCCTGTCCCTGCAGAGCTGCAAGAATCTTTGCTCCGGTGTGGTTCCTGTCCCCTAAACACACCAGCTGAAGCACTGCATGGCACCTTTTAGCCTGGCTCTTGGAATAGCCCTTTGAATGCTTACGGGGTACCTGATGTTCATAGGACAATTCTGCAGAGGAGGGCATAGAGGCGGCGAAGGAGGAGGAAGAGGGGGTAGAGCTCAAAGGTCTGGCATCATTACCACCAGCTGTATGGAGACGTGGGGGCATAACAAGCTGCAGCACCAAACCCTGTCCTGCATCCTTTCGAGTTACAAGCAGCGTTAACCAGTGTCCTGTGAATTAAATATATCATCCCTGCCCATGCTTACTGGCCAGCAGTAAGGTGGATTTTACGGCTGAATGCCTTGCCCAACAATGCCACAACATTCCCTTCCACGTGATGGTAATGAGATGGAATGGCCTTACATGAAAAGTAGTGAATGGGAACCTGCCATTGTGGTACAGCACATTGTGTGAATTCACGGAAGGGAGCAGAATCCACCAGGCCGAAAGGCAGAAGTTGGAGAGCCAACAGCTTTGACACGCTTGCATTCAGACGCTGGGCATGTAGGTGGCAAAGACTGTATTTTTTTTTCTGCTGCAGCAAATGGGGCAGAGAACTTTGCCAGCTACAGTCTACAGCTGGTGGTGTGCTGCTGGCAGATGTGCTGCTAGGACCTGGGACACCCTGTGCTATACCATCATCCCTGTCAGTGGAGGCTGCTGAAAGGTAATGACTCGGTATCGCAGGGGCAGACTGAAATGGGTAAGGAGGAGGGACAGATTTGTGCCCCTTTTGTGTGGCTTTTAGGTGCTCTTGCCAAAGGGCTGAGTGGTTGGACGTTAAATGCCTTGTTAAGCATGTGGTACCCAAATAGTTGGTGATTTTGCCACGTTTGATGTGCCTGAGACACAGTTTGCAAATAGCAACAGTGCGATCTTCTGCAGATGCTGAAAAAGGCCCAGACAGCTGAGCTTTGGGGAGTGAGCCTGGAGATAACAGCTGCAGAATGTGATGGAATAGGGTGGCTGTTCTCTACTCTTTCTTGATGTCAGCCTCCTTGGGGTTGTGCCGTCTCACCTTCAGTTTCCTCCTCTGCTCTATCTGGCACCCAAGTATCATCAGTGACCTCCTCCTCCTCCTCCTCCTCCTCATCATCATCATCATCATCATCATCATCATCATCTCCATCTTCCATCTCCTCCATCGTCATCATTACCACTGGAGACAACTTGGCAATATGCGGCGGCTTCGGGAACATGAATGCCAATTTGTCTACCAGTGTTCCTCCCTTTTTCTAGGCTCATGTTCCTGTCATCCAACATCTGAATCCAGTAATGACTGGGCATCAACGAGCAAGTGGCTGACACTGTGGTCAAATAACTCAGCTGACTCCTCAATGGCTGATGTTGGGGCTATGGTAGGAATAGATGTGGACAAGGAGGCAGGTTTATCCACCCTGGCAACTGCAGGGGACTGCACACTTGTCTCTGCTTGCATGACAGAATGAGGAAGATGAGGAAGGTTTAGTAAGCCAGTACACCCTCTCCTCTGCATGCTGTGGCTGGATAGCATGGGCAAACTCACTAAACAGAGGAAATTATGCCCTGCCTGAGGACTAACCACCACGTCCACCTTTGCCTGTGGACACATTTGCTAGTGGCCCCCTTACAGTGCCAAGGAAACGTCTGCCTCACCTTGTTGTCCTCCCAGACATTATTGGGAGGGAGCGGGCAGTGCTTACAAGCAAATAAAGAAGTTGAAATCTGTACGTAGATGCACTTTAATCAATGTAAAGAGATGTTTGGTGCACTTTAATTTGAGTACTCACACTACACAGACACACTCCACGGATACACTATATTATACTGCAATATAATGTGCCAAACATACAGTGACACACAACTATATGGCTTTAAACTGGCAGTAATGCACACACAACTATATGGAGTTAAACTGGCAGTAATGCACACAAAACAATATGGCGTTAAACTGGCAGTAACACAAAAAACTATATGGCGTTAAACTGGCAGTAACACACACAAAACTATATGGCGTTAAACTGGCAGTAAAGCACACAGAACTATATGGCGTTAAACTGGCAGTAATACACACAGAACTATATGGCATTAAACTGGCAGTAACGCACGAAAAACTACACTGAGTTTAACTGGCAGTAATGCACAAAACTATGTGGCATTAAACTGGCAGGAACACACACAGAACTATATGGCGTTAAACTGGCAGTAACACACGCAAAATGATATGGCATTAAACTGGCACTAACGCACACAAAACTATATGGTGTTAAACTGGCAGTAACACACAGAAAACGATATGCGTTAAGCTGGCAAAAACGCATGCAAAACTATATGGCGTTAAGCTGGCAGTAATGCACACAGGAGTAAATGGCATTAAACTGCCAATAACGCACAAAACTATATGGTGTAAAACTGGCAGTAACGCATGCAAAACTATATGGCCTTAAACTGGCCGTAACACACACAGAACTATATGGCGGTAAACTGGCAGTAGCGCACGCAAAACTATATGGCGTTAAACTGGCAGTAATGCACACAGAAATAAATGGCGTTAAACTGGCATTAACTCATGCAAAATGATATGGTGTTAAACTGGCAGTAACGCACACAGAACTATATGGTGTTAAACTGGCAGTAACACACAGAACTATATGGTGTTAAACTGGCAGTAACGCATGCAAAACTATATGGAGTTTAAACTGGCAGTAACACACACAGAAGTAAATGGCGTTAAACTGGCAGTAATGCACAAAACTATATGGCGTTAAACTAGCAGTAACACACACAGAACTATATGGCGTTAAACTATCAGTAACGCACGCAAAACGATATGCCATTAAACTGGCAGTAATGCACACAAAACTATATGGTGTTAAATTGGCAGTAATGCACACAAAACGATATGGCATTAAGCTGGCAGTAACGCACGCAAAACTATATGGCGTTAAACTGGCAGTAACGCACACAGAAGTAAATGGTGTTAAACTGCCAATAACACACAAAACTATATGACATTAAACTGGCAGTAACGCACACAGAACTCTATGACGTTAAACTGGCAGTAACGCACGCAAAACTATATGGCGTTAAACTGGCAGTAACGTATGTAGAAGTAAATGGCGTTAAACTGGCAGTAACACACAAAATTACATGGCGTTAAACTGGCAGTAACGCACACAGAACTACATGACGTTAAACTGGCAGTAAGGCACACAAAACGATATGATGTTAAACTGGCAGTAACGCACGCAAAACTATATAGCGTTAAACTGGCATTAACGCACGCAAAATGATATGGCAGTAAACTGGCAGTAATGCACACAGAACTATATGGTGTTAAACTGGCAGTAACGCACGCAAAATGATATGGCGTTAAACTTGCAGTAACGCATGCAAAACGATATGGTGTTAAACTGGCAGTAACGCACACAGAAGTAAATGGCATTGAACTGGCAGTAACGCACACAAAAGTAAATGGCGTTAAACTGGCAGTAACGCGATCAAATAGACGGTGTTAAACCGTCACTACACTGAAACTATATGAGCTGTCCCCTCTAAAGGTGAACACTGAAGGAAAAGGACGGTCTCCCGCGAATGCGCCGTTTAGGTGCTCTTCAGTATTGCTGACCGGCTATCTTGGAAGGAAGTTAAGGAGTTCCCAACAGTGTTCCTGTATCTCCTGATTGAGCTACTAAGCCTGTACTGACCCCCCTGAATAAGGGCGGTCGCAGGCTTTCTGGTAAGCCTCCACTGTTTACTCTCAGGTGACGGGAAGCACTGGCTGTGAAGGTTCAGACCCAGGGTCTCGGATTGAATTTTTCCTATCTGGATATCATCACTCACAATTTTCTTTCATTATTTTTTCACAATTTTTTTGTGGTTTTGTGTTTCAGCTATGCACTGTCTATTTGATTAATTTTTTATGGACTTTTAGATTATTAGTTTTCATTGCACTTGAATCTCATTTCTATTGACTTTTAATTGGCACAACTTGCACTTGTTGTTGTATATTTTATATAATTGTACAATTCCATAATTTTATAATTGTTATTATACACAATTTTATTATTTGTGGTACTTATCTAGAGCTGCACTCATATTTTTATACTGCTATTTATGTGCCCTCATATTGGGGTTATAGTGCTCAGCTGCAGGATATTCTTCAAAGCTTTTTATTTTCATTAATCATTTTTCCACCTACCTACGCACCTAGCGCGATTCTTTTACTTTTTTACTGTCCTAAAAAGTGTTTGGGTACCTGGGTCCTGCCCCAGGGGACATGGATGCAAAAAAAAGTTTTAAAACGGCCGTTTTTTTGGGAGCAGTGATTTTAATAATGCTTAAAGTGAAACAATAAAAGTGTAATATTTGTTTAAATTTCATACCTGGGGGGTGTCTATAGTATGCCTGTAAAGGGGCGCATGTTTCCCGTGTTTAGAACAGTCTGACAGCAAAATTAAATTTCAAAGGAAAAAAAGTAATTTAAAACTACTCTATTAATGAATTGACAGTCCGACATTACACATAAGAGTTCATTGATAAAAACGGCATGGGATTTCTCCACAGGGGAACCCCAAACCAAAATTTAAAAAAAAATGGCGTGGGGGTCCCCCTAAATTCCATACCAGGCCCTTATCCAAGCACGCAACCTGGCAGGCTGCAGGAAAACAGGGGTGACGACAGAGCAGCCCCCCTCCTGAACCATACCAGACCACATGCCCTCAACATTGGGAAGGTGCTTTGGGGTCCCCCTTGTCCCCATGTTGATGGGGACAAGGGCCTCATCCCCACAACCCTTGCCCGGTGGTTGTGAGAGTCTGCGGGCAGGGGACTTATTGGAATCTGGAAGCCCCCTTTAACAAAGGGACCCCCAGATCCCAGCCCCCCCGTGTGAAATGGTAAGGGGGTACAAAAGTACCCTTACCATTTCACAAAAAAAGTGTCAAAAATGTTAAAAATGACAAGAGACAGTTTTTGACAATTCCTTTATTTAAAGTCTTCTTTCTTTCTTCTATCTTCCTTTGGTTTCTTCCTCCATCTTCTTCTTCCTCTGGTTCCTCCTCCAATCCTCTGCTTCTTGCTCCGGTGTTCTTGTCCTGCATCTTCCTCCATGGCATCTTCTTCCCTTCTTCATTCTCGGGCTGCTCTGCATCCATGGGAGGCTCCCACTGTGTGACACTTCTTGTCTTCTGACACTTCTTAAATAACGGAGGGCAGGGCCACCCGTGACCCCGCACCCCTCTGACGCATGGGGACTTGACAGGAACTTCCCTATGGGTTTCCCCGTGACGTCAGAGGGGGGCGGGGTCACCGGTTACATAGGGAAGTCCCCGTCAAGTCCCCGTGCGTCAGAGGGGGGGTCACCGGGTGGCCCCGCCCTCTGTTATTTAAGAAATGTCAGAAGACGAGAAGCGTCACACAACAGGAGCCTCCCATCATGGATGCGGAGCAGCCCGAGAACGAAGAAGGGATGAAGATGCCGCGGAGGAAGATGCCGGACGAGAACACCGGAGCAAGAAGCAGAGGATCAGAGGAAGAACCAGAAGAAGAAGATGGAGGAAGAAACCGAAGGAAGATAGAAGAAAGAAGATAGAAGAAAGAAGATGGAAAGAAGACTTTAAATAAAGGAATTGTCAAAAACTCTCTCTTGTCATTTTTAACATTTTTGACACTTTCTTTGTGAAATGGTAGGGGTACTTTTGTACCCCTTTACCATTTCACACGGAGGGGCAGGATCTGTGGGTCCCCTTGTTAAAGGGGCTTCCAGATTCCGATAAGCCCCCCACAACCACCGGGCAAGGGTTGTGGGGATGAGGCCCTTGTCCCCATCAACATGGGGACAAGGTGCTTTGGAGGGACCCCAAAGCACCCTCCCAATGTTGAGAGCATATGGCCTGGTACGGTTCAGGAGGGGGGCCGCTCTCTCGTCCCCCCTCTTTTTCTGCGGCCTCACAGGTTGTGTACACAAGATAAGGATCTGGTATGGATTTTTGGGGGGATCCCACGCCATTTTTAAAAAAATTTTGGCACGGGGTTCCCCTTAAAATCCATTACAAACCTGAAGGGCCTGGTATGGAATTTAGGGGGACCCCCACGCCATTTTAAAAAAAATTTTGGTTCGGGTGTTCCCCTGTGGGGAAATCCCATGCCGTTTTTATCAATGAACTTTTATGTGTATTGTCGGGCTGACAATTCAATAATAGCCGCGAGTAGTTTTAAATTACTTTTTTCCTTTGAAATGTCATTTTGCTGTCAGACTGTTCTAAACATGGGAAACATGTGTCCCTTTACAGACATACTATAGACACCCCCCAGGTATGAAATTTAAAGGAATATTACACTTTTATTGTTTCACTTTAAGCATTATTAAAATCACTGCTTCTGAAAAAACGGCCGTTTTTAAAACTTTTTTGCATTGATCCATGTCCCCTGGGGCAGGACCCAGGTCCCCAAACACTTTTTATGACAATAACTTGCATATAAGCCTTTAAAATTAGCACTTTTGATTATTCATGTTTCAAGTCCCATAGACTTTATCGGTGTTCGCGTGTTCGAACAAATTTTTTGCCTGTTCGCATGTTCTGGTGCAAACCGAACAGGGGGATGTTTGGCTCATCCCTAATGACGGTACTAGTACGATTGGATTGGCGTAGGTCCAATGTGGTGCCTATATTTCAAAAGGGAACAAAGTCTTTACCAAGTAACTATAGACCTGTCAGTTTACTTTCTATAGTCGGGAAGATACTGGAGAGTTTAATAAAAGAACACATAGATGAGTTCTTGCTGGAAAAAAATATTTCAAGCAACGGACAGCATGTGTTCATGAAAGACAGAAGTTGTCAAACAAATCTGATTTCTTTTTATGAAGAGGTAAGTAAAACCTTGGACAGAGGGGTGGCTGTGGATGTGGTATACTTGGATTTTGCAAAAGCGTTTGACACAGTTCCCCACACATGGCTAATGTGTAAGGTAGAGTCTACAGGATTGGAAATATCAGTTTGTAAATGGACAGAAAACTGGCTAAAAGACAGAATTTAGAGAGCAGTGGTTAATGATTCTTACTCTGAATGGTCTAAGGTTATCATTGATGTACCCCAAGGTTCAGTGTTGAGATTCTTACTTTTATACCTTTATAAATGATATAGGGTCTGGGATTAAAAGTACCATTTCAGTCTTTGCAAATGACACTAAACTATGCATTGGAATTACGTCCTTACAGGATGTCTCCAATTTACAAGCCAACCTTAATGCACTGTCTAATTGGGCGACTATATGGCAGATGAAGTTTAATGTTGATAAATGTAAAGTTATGTACTTGAGGGCTAAGAATATACATGCATCAAACATACTAGGGGGAGTACAACTGGGAGGATCTGTAGTGGAGTAGGATCTGGGGGTTTTGGTAGATCATAAGCTCAATAATAACATGCAATGCCAAGCTGCGATTTCCAAAGTGAGCAAAGTCCTTTCTTGTATTAAGAGAGGTATGGACTCCAGAGAGAACAATATCATTATGTCCCTGTACAAATCATTAGTAAGACCTCATCTGGAATATGCAGTTCAGTTTTGGGCACCAGTTCTCAAAAAGGATATCGGGGAACTGGAGACAGTGCAGAGAAGGGCAACCAAACTGATAAAAGGCATGGAGGAACTCAGCTATGAGGAAAGATTAGAGAACCTAGATTTATTCTCTCTTGAGAAGAGGAGATTAAGGGGGGATATGATCATCATGTACAAATATATAAGGGGTCCATATAGTGAACTTGGTGTTCAGTTATTCACTTTACGGTCAACACAGAGGACAAGGGGGCAGTCTTTACACCTAGAGGAAAAGAGATTTAATCTCCAAATATCTAAAGGTTTCTTCACAGTGAGAGCTGTGAAAATGTGGAATAGACTCCCTCCAGAGATGGTTCTGACCAGCTCAGTAGATTGCTTTAAGAAAGGCCTGGAGAAGAGGAGATTAAGGGGGATATGATCAAAATGTACAAATACATAAATGATCCATATCGTGAACTTGGTGTTGAGTTATTCACTTTAAGGTCTTCACAGAGGACAAGGGGGCACTCTTTACATCTAGAGGAAAAAAGATTTCATCTTCAAATATAGAAAGGTTTCTTCACAGTAAGAGCTGTGAAAATGTGGAATAGACTCCCTCCAGAAGTGGTTATGGCAAGCTCAGTTGATTGCTTTAAAAAAGGCCTGGATTCTTTCCTAAATGTACACAATATAACTGGGTACTGACATGAATAGGTAAGGTTGATCCAGGGAAAATCGGTTTGCCTCTTGGGGGTCAGGAAGGAATTTTTTCCCCTGCTGTAGGAAAGTGGATCATTTTTTGCTGGGGTTTTTCACCTTCCTCTGGATCAACTGTGGGTATAGGATTGGGTATATGGGATTGATTGATATTATTTTTTATTTATTTTTATGGTTGAACTAGATGGACTTGTGTCTTTTTGCAACCTGATTAACTATGTAACTATGCAATTGCTGTGACTGGTCACAATTTCATTGGCCCTGTACCCTGCTCTGTAATCTGCTGTGTCTGAAGGGCACAGTGATCACAGGGAACACTGATGCCTTCCCTATTGGGGCAGGAGCTGAAGGGTTCATATATAAACCCTCCTCCCTTCAGAAGGGAGCTGTCTGGCTTTTTAAATACAACAACTGGATGTCAAGTGGTTAAAGTTTCCCTATCTGTATCAATATCTACCTGTAAAAGATGAGAGTGAATCTTTGCCTCCAAGGTACTTTGGAAGACAAGAGAGAAAATTGGGCTTTTATCATTAACATTATCAAACTAGTATTCCAAAACCTAAACCTAGTTATTCTTAAAAATTTCCCTCCCCCCTCGTAACACCTATTTTGACTTGAAAGAAATATAGGGAAAACCTATAAGCCACACACCCTCGATAATATTTAACATGAATAAATGCAAATTGTGTTAAATAACTTTTTTAGGGAGCAGCTGGTAGTGAGACCAAAGGTCTAATGATGTGTTAAAGAAATCAAATAAATTCCATACCGTGCTCTAAGTACTCAAATATGCATACATGAATAAAGATGCAAAAAATTATAAATGCCCATCCTACCGGGCTGTGGATCAGTCTCCCTTCAGAAGGCACACTTCCTTCTGGTGAGTAGATTGTTTGCCTGGTGGTGGTGAAAGACGTTTTCTCACCCAGATCGCAAGGATTCTCATCACTCACATTGATAGAAGATTATGGTGGTGGTTCATGGACACTTAAATTGATTTAATTTTCTTTTAAAATTATATGGACATTTTCCTTAGTGCTTCAGCATATGTATTTTTTATGAATTTCATTTATAATTTTTGCATCTTTATTTATGTATGCATATTTGAGTACTGAGAGCGTGGTATGGAATTTATTTGATTTCTTTAACACCTATTTTGACGTATCTGTGTAAGAAAGATCTATTTTTTAGGCTGCTGCTGTCTGGTCTAATCATTGCTGTAATGGTAATCAAAGTGTAAAAAAGGAAAAAGAATCCCTGATCACCCCCTCAGAGTGATATAGTGTCACTATAGTAACACTGAACTACTCTGATGAAAGTATGTAAAAAAAAAATTGTGAAAAAAGAAAAAAACATTTTAACACACTGTCACTAGGCAATATCCCCGATCACCACCACACCAGTCATATGATGATGCTGTACTGTGTGTATGTAAAAACAAAATTGAGAAATAAAAACACATTTTGTTTAATTTCTTAATTTTCCCAAAAATTGTGACAAGAAAAATTCAACTTCAAAAAACTCACCATGCCTCTTACTAAATACCACAGACTGTATACTTTTCAAAAATGGGTCATTTGGGGGTATTTGTACTGTCCTGGCATTTTAAGGGCCTTTAAGAAATGAGAAATTAGGCCGTCAGTACGTCAGGATTGATCAATTTTCTTTCACAATGTATTTATTGAGAAAATAATAGAAAAAAATGAGTAACAAACAAAATGTACAAAAATAAGGCTCAGCAGAGTGCACATATAAAAGTTTCACAGTCAGCATGATATAACAAGAAAAACAAGACCAAAATGTGAGATGTTAAGTCCCTCCATCTCAGGACTAGAAGAAGCAAAGATTTATCAATTTTCAAATATATACAGCAGGGATATGCAATTAGCGGACCTCCAGCTGTTGCAGAACTACAAGGCCCATGAGGCATAGCAAGACTCTGACAGCCGCAAGCATGACACCCAGAGGCAGAGGCATGACGGGACTTTTTTTGTTTTTGTTTTGCAACAGCTGGAGGTCCAATAATTGCATACTGATATACAGTATCTCATATCTCACAAACGTTGAGTACACTCCTCACATTTTTGATAATATTTTATTACATCTTTTCACGTGACAGCACTTAAGAAATGACACTTTGCTACAATGTAAAGTAGTGAGTGTACAGCTTGTATAAGCGTGTAAATTTGCTGTCCCCTCAAAATAACTCAACACGCAGCCATTAATGTTTAAACCGCTGGCAACAAAAGTGAGTACACCCCTAAGTGAAAATGTCCAAATTGTGCCCAATTGGCCATTTTCCCTCCCCGGTGTCATGTGACTCATTAGTGTTACAAGGTCTCACGTGTGAATGGGGAGCAGGTGTGTTAAATTTGGTGTTATCGCTCTCACTCTCTCATGCTGGTCACTGGAAGTTCACCATGGCATCTTATGGCAAAGAACTCTCTGAGGATCTGAAAAAAAGAATTATTGCTCTACATCAGGGGTCTCCAAAGTACGGCCCACTAGGACATTTTGTCCGGCCCGCAGCTGCAGTCATCAGACTCACTGCAGGGACGGACTCCGCTCGAGTCCGTGGGGCTTGCTCTGCCTTCTGACAGGCATTAAAGGGGTGTGCAGCAAAAGTCCCACAACTCGAGAAAGCCAACAAAGCCTATGTTATTTCAGTGCAGACCTGCTGCGCCTCCCAGCTCCTCCCCCCACAGTTAAAGTCAATGTAATATTTTGCTGTAACAGCGTGTTAATGTAAAAGTTTGGCGGGACCCGGTAAGTGTAGTAGGTCTGCTCTAATGCCAGCCCTTCAGAGAAGCAGCAAGGAGGTAATGAACATCTGATCTACGAAGGAAATAGCAGTGATGGGGAAAGGAACGTGCTGGGGACACAAGTATAGAAGGGGGGGACAAAACTGTATGTGTGGGGCTGTAAAGGAGGACTCAAATTTAGGGGGACTCTGATGCGGGCACAAGTGTGGGGGGCTCTGATGAGGAACACAAGTGTGTGTGTGGGGGGGGCTCTGATGGGGACACAAGTGTTGGGGGGGCTCTGACGGGGACACAAGTGTGGGGGAGCTTTGATGGGAACCCAAGTGTGGGGGGGCATTGATGGGGGACACAAGTGTGGAGGGGCTCTGATGGGGGACACAAATGTGAAGGGGGGCTCTGAGGGGGGACACAAGTGTGGAGGGGGCTGTGATGGGGACACAAGTGTGGAGGGGTCTCTGATGTGGACACAAGTGTGGAAGGTGCTCTGATGGGGACACAAGTGTGGGGGGGGCTCTGAACGGGGACACAAGTGTGGAGGGGACTCTGATGGGGACACAAGTGTGGAGGGGGCTCTGATGGGGGCACACGTGTGGAAGGGCTCTGATGGGGACACAAGTGTGGAGGGGGCTCTGATGGGGACACAAGTGTGGAGGGGGCTCTGATGGGGACACAAGTGTGGGGGAGCGAGGACTCTGATGGGTACACACATGTGGGGGCGCTGATTGGGACATGGGCAGGAAGGGTTTTAATGGGTGTGGGGAGGTGGCTCTGAGGGGACACAAGCGTGTGGCAGGAGTTCCGATGGGGACATAAATGTGTGGGGGGTGGCTGTGATGGGAACAGAATTGTGCAAGGTGGACGCTAATGGGGACACAAGCGTGTACGGAAAGTCTTATGAGGATACAATTGTGTGTGGATATTCTGCTTTGGACACAAATGGGCAGGGAGGCTCTGACAGTAACACAGATGTAAGGCCTTATGCACAATTAACGTTTAGCCCTGGTGCACGAGGCTCTGGCATTTAGGTGTGGGTGGAGGATACAGGTGCACCATCCAGCCCCACTGATGGCAGTTTTTTTTTAATTTTGACTTTATTTCATAGCTGATGATTCATTTATAAATAACTTTTTTTTTCGGCCCTCAAATATCTATAAAATATCTAGTGTGACCCTCAAAGTAAAAAGTTTGGAGACCCCTGCTCTACATAAAGATGGCCTAGGCTATAAGAAGATTGCCAAGACCCTGAAAATGAGCTTCAGCACGGTGGCCAAGACCATACAACAGTTTAACAGGGCAGGTTCCACCCAGAACAGGCCTCGCCATGGTCAATCAAAGAAGTTGAGCGCACATGCTCAGCGTCACATCTAGAGGTTGTCTTTGGGAAATAGACGTATGAGTGCTGTCAGCATTGCTGCAGAGGTTGAAGGAGTGGGGGGTCAGCCTGTCAGTGCTCAGAACATACGCCACACACTGCATCAAATTGGTCTGCATGGCTGTCATCCCAGAAGGAAGATTCTTCTAAAGATGATGCACAAGAAAGCCCGCAAACAGTTTGCTGAAGACAGGCAGACTAAGGACATGGATTATTGGAACCATGTCCTGTGGTCTGATGAGACCAAGATAAACGTATTTGGTTCAGATGGTGTCCAGCGTGTGTCGCCGGCAACCAGGTGAGGAGTACAAAGACAAGTGTGTCTTGCCTACAGTCAAGCATTGTGGTGGGAGTGTCATGGTCTGGGGCTGCATGAGTGCTGCTGGCACTGGGGAGCTACAGTTCATTGGGGAAACCATGAATGCCAGCATGTACTGTGACATACTGAAGAAGAACATGATCCCCTCCCTTCGGAGACTGGGCCGCAGGGCAGTATTCCAACATGATAACGACCCCAAACACACCTCCAAGACGACCACTGCCTTGCTAAAGAAGCTGAGGGTAAAGGTGATGGATTGGCCAAGAATGTCTTCAGTAGGGATGAGCCGAACACCCCACGGTTCGGTTCGCACCAGAACATAACAAACAGGCAAAAAATTTGCTAGAACACACGAACACTGTTAAAGTCTATGGGACGCGAACATGGATAATCAAAAGTGCTCATTTTAAAGGCTTATATGCAAGTTGTCGTCATAAAAAGTGTTTGGGGACTTGGGTCCTGCCCCAGGGGACATGTATCAATGCAAAAATCTTTTTAAAAAATGGCCGTTTTTTCGGGAGCAGTGATTTTTTTTTTTTTTTAATGCTTAAAGTGAAAGAATAAAAATGAAATATTCCTTTAAATATCGTGCCTGGGTGGTGTCTATAGTATGCCTGTAAAGTGGCACATTTTTCCTGTGTTTAGTACAGTACCACAGCTAAATTAAATTTCTAAAGGAAAAATTGTCATTTAAAACTGATCGCGGCTGTATTGAATTGTCGGGTCTTGGCAATATAGATGAAACTCATTGAAAAAAGAGCATCGGATCTCCCCCCAGTCCATTACCAGGCCCTTTGGGTCTGGTATGAATATTAAGGGGAACCCCAAACCAAAATTTTAAAAAAATTGCGTGGGGTCCCCCTAAATTCCATATCAGGCCCTTAAGGTCTGATATGAAAATTAAGGGGAACCCTGCACCAAATAAAAAAAAATGGCGTAGGGGTCCCCCCCAAAATCCATACCAGACCTTTCAGGTCTGTTGTGGATTTTAAGGGGAACCCTGCGCCAACATGTAAAAACAAATGGCGTATGGGTACCCCCAAAATCCATACCAGACCCTTATCCGAGCATGCAACCTGGCAGGCCGCAGGGAAAGAGGGGGGCGAGAGAGTGCCCCCCTCCTGAACTGTACCAGGCCACATGCCCTCAGCATGGGGAGGGTGCTTTGGGGTAGCCCCCAAAGCACCTTGACCCCATGTTGATGGGGACAAGGGCCTCATCCCCACAACCCTTGCCCGGTGGTTGTGGGGGTCTGCGAGCGGGGGGCTTATCGGAATCTTAAAGCCCCCTTTAACAAGGGGACCCCCAGATCCCGGCCCCCCCTGTGTGAAATGGTAACAAATGTACCCCCACCATTTCACAAAAAAGAGTCAAAATGTTAAAAAAGACAAGACACAGCTTGGGGACAAGTCCTTTATTAAAAAATTAAAAAATAAAAATGTCCCACAATGTCCATTCATTTTCTTATATTACTCCGTCGACGGACCGAAAAAGTAAAAAAAATGTGCGGCGTCAGAGGGGGCGGGGTCAACCGGGTACGTTACCGGGTGGCCACACCCTCAGTTATATAAGAACTGTCATCAGCGAAGAAGCGTCACATGGCGGGAGCCTCCCATAGAGGAGGATTGGTGGCGGATTTTCTTTTTCTTTTTCGGTCTGTCGGTGGAGCGATATAAGAAGATGAATGAACATTGTGGGACATTTATTTTTTTTATTTTTTAATAAAGGACTTGTCCCCAAGCTGTGTCTTGTCATTTTTAACATTTTGACACTTTTTTTGTGAAATGGTAGGGGTACATTTGTACCCCATTACCATTTCACACAGGGGGGGCCGGGATCTGGGGGTCCCCTTGTTAAAGGGGGCTTCCAGATTCCGATAAGCCCCCCGCCCACAGACTCCCATGGGCAAGGGTGGTGGGGATGAGGCCCTTGTCCCCATCAAGATGGGGACAAGGTGCTTTTGGGGGCTACCCCAAAGCACCCTTACCATGTTGAGGGCATGTAGCCTGGTACGGTTTAGGAGGGGGGGCTCTCTCGTCCCTCCCTCTTTTCCTGCGGCCTGCCAGTTTGCGTGCTCAGATAAGGGTCTGGTATGGATTTTAGGGGGGACCCCTACACCATTTTTTGAAAAATTCTGGCGCAGGGTTCCCCTTAGAATCCATACCAGACCTAAAGGGTCTGGTATGGATTTTGGGGGAGACCCCTACGCCATTTTTAAAAAAATTTGGCACAGGGTTCCACTTAATTTCTATATCAGACCCGAAGGGCCTGGTATGGATTGTAGGGGGACCCCCACGCAATTTTTAAAAAAAAATTTGGTTTGGGGTTCCCCTTAATATTCATACCAGACCCAAAGGGCCTGGTAATGGACTGGGGGGATCCCATGCTCCTTTTTTTATGTATATTGCAGAGACCCAATAAAACATTACAGCCACGATCAGTTTTAACCACTTCAGCCCCGGAAGGATTTACCCCCTTCCTGACCAGAGCACTCTTTACAATTTGGCACTGCGTCGCTTTAACTGCTAATTGTGCGGTCATGCAATGCTGTACCCAAACTAAATTTGCGTCCTTTTCTTCCCACAAATAGAGCTTTTCTTTTGATCTTATTTGATCACCTCTGCGGTTTTTATTTTTTGCGCCATAAACGGAAAAAGACCGAAAATTTTGAAAAAAAATGACATTTTCTACTTTTTGTTATAAAAAAATCCAATAAACTCAATTTTAGTCATACATTTAGGCCAAAATGTATTCGGCCACATGTCTTTGGTAAAAAAAAGTCAATAAGCGTATATTTATTGGTTTGCGCAAAAGTTATAGCGTCTACAAACTAGGGTACATTTTCTGGAATTTACACAGCTTTTAGTTTATGACTGCCTATGTCATTTCTTGAGGTGCTAAAATGGCAGGGCAGTACAACCCCCCCCCCCAAATGACCCCATTTTGGAAAGTAGACACCCCAAGGAAATTGCTAAGAGGCATGTTGAGCCCATTGAATATTATTTTTTTTTTGTCCCAAGTGATTGAATAATGACAAAAAAAAATTACAAAAAGTTGTCACTAAATGATATATTGCTCACACAGGCCATAGGCATATGTGGAATTGCACCCCAAAATACATTTAGCTGCTTCTCCTGAGTATGGGGATACCACATGTGTGGGACTTTTTGGGAGCCTAACCGCGTACAGGGCCCTGAAAACCAATCACCGCCTTCAGGATTTCTAAGGGTGTAAATTTTTGATTTCACTCTTCACTGCCTATCACAGTTTCGGAGGCCATGGAATGCCCAGATGGCACAAACCCCCCAAATGACCCCATTTTGGAAAGTAGACACCCCAAGCTATTTGCTGAGAGGCATGGTGAGTATTTTGCAGCTCTCATTTGTTTTTGAAAATGAAGAAAGACAAGAAAAACTAATTTTTTTTTTCTTTTTTCAATTTTCAAAACTTTGTGACAAAAAGTGAGGTCTGCAAAATACTCACTATACCTCTCAGCAAATAGCTTGGGGTGTCTACTTTCCAAAATAGGGTCATTTGGGGGGGGGGGGGGTTGTGCCACCTGGGTATTCCATGGCCTCCGAAACTGTGATAGGCAGTGAAGAGTGAAATCAAAAATTTACGCCCTTAGAAAGCCTGAAAGCGGTGCTTGGTTTTCGGGGTCCTGTGCGCGGCTAGGCTCCCAAAAAGTTTCACACATGTGGTATCCCCGTACTCAGGAGAAGCAACAGAATGTATTTTGGGGTGTAATTTCACATATTCACATGGCATGTTTGAGCAATATATCATTTAGTGACAACTTTGTGCAAAAAAAAAAAATGTGTCTTTTTCCCGCAACTTGTGTCACAATATAAAATATTCCATGGGCAAGACATGCCACTCAGCAAATATCTTGGGGTGTCTACTTTTCAAAATGGGGTCATTTGGGGGGTTTTGAACTGTCCTGGCATTTTATGCACAGCATTTAGAAGCTTATGTCACACACCACCCACTCTTCTAACCACTTGAAGACAAAGCCCTTTCTGACACTTTTTGTTTACATGAAAAACTTATTTATTTTTTTTGCAAGAAAATTACTTTGAACCCCCAAACATTATATATTTTTTTAAAGCAAATGCCCTACAGATTAAAATGGTGGGTGTTTCACTTTTTTTTCACACAGTATTTGCGCAGCGATTTTTCAAACGCATTTTTTTGGGAAAAAACACAATTTTTTCAATTTTAATGCACTAAAACACACTATATTGCCCAAATGTTTGATGAAATAAAAAAGATGATCTTAGGCCGAGTACATGGATACCAAACATGACATGCTTTAAAATTGCGCACAAACGTATAGTGGCAACAAAATAAATACATTTTTAAAAGCCGTTAAAAGCCTTTACAGGTTACCACTTTAGATTTACAGAGGAGGTCTACTGCTAAAATTACTGCCCTTGATCTGACCTTCGTGGTGATACTTCACATGCATGGTGCAATTGCTGTTTACATTTGACGCCAGACCGACGCTTGCGTACGCCTTAGCGCGAGAGCAGGGGGCGACAGGGGTGCTTTTTTTTTTTTTTCTTTATTATTTTTTTGCTTTTTTATCTTATTTTTAAACTGTTCCTTTCATTTTTTTTTAATCATTTTTATTGTTATCTCAGGGAATGTAAATATCCCCTATGATAGCAATAGGTAGTGACAGGTACTCTTTTTTGAAAAAATTGAGGTCTATTAGACCCTAGATCTCTCCTCTGCCCTCAAAGCATCTGACCACACCAAGATCGGTGTGATAAAATTCTTTCCCAATTTCCCAATGGCGCTGTTTACATCCGGCGAAATCTAAGTCATGAAATGCTCATAGCTTCCGGTTTCTTAGGCCATAGAGATGTTTGGAGCCACTCTGGTCTCTGATCAGCTCTATGGTCAGCTGGCTGAATCACCGGCTGCATTCTCAGGTTCCCTGTTGAGACAGGAGAGCCAGAGAAAAACACGGAAGAGGGGGGGATTCCCTCCCACTGCTTTTAAAAGCAGTCTAGAGGCTAATTAGCCCCTAGGATTGCTTTTACATGAAAGCCGACCACTGGCTGAAAAGAATGATACCAAGATGATACCTAAATCTGCAGGCATCATTCTGGTATAACCACTCAAAGTCGTGAATTGCGTACCTGAAGACAAAAAATGGTTAACAATAAAACACAGTAAATGGTAAAGTATAAAAAATTGCATACCTGAAAAGCAAACTTGATAAAACATAATAACAATAAAACATTGCAGAATAGAATACAGTAAAAAAGAGCAGAACAATAGAGAGAATAGAGAGAAAGAGAACAATAAAACGACAACTATTTTTTTTTATTCTATATATTTTTTTGTGTTTTTTTTTTTTACACTTTTTTTTGTAACTAACTTTTATAACTGTAACCGGTTCCAGGTTTGGGTCTGTGCAATGCTGTACCCTACGCTAATACTCAACTAGTGAATGGTAGCGTTCAAAACATTCACTAATGCAAAGACCAGGATTGTCAGGACAGGAGGGACAATAATAGCGGGCGTCACGCCTATATCAGCGCTTGCTGCAGACACGACATCTTTTTTGGGGGGTTCGTTGGGTAGGGGTACTCGGGAGGACATAAAAATGCCTCTCATGCAGCCGACTGCATTTGGTCGGAGATGTGAATGGGGGAAGTACGGGTGCTGCAGAAGTGGTGGGTTCCCAATTAGGATTGGCGAATGCAGCAGCAAGGGTACTATGGGCACGACGGGCCTGTGTTCATCTTCTTGGTGGCAGCAGGACACTACTTGTGCTTGCCACCTCGCCAGCTTGAACTGCATTTATGGGACTCGCCACGTCACCAAGTGTTACTGCAGTGCTGGTTTGACTATGACCGGGGTGTACTAGGCTGCTGGTGCTTGCCACTTCACCAAAACGCTACCAAAAAAACCTGTTAGCAATTGCAGGGATCAGGCCTGACTCTGCGAACGCTGCAGTTATGCGTTTAGTGTTTTGTAAGTGACAGTGATTGATCGATACTGCACTTGGGTGGGCTGGGCTGGGCCGGGTGGAGGGGCAAAAGGCAGGTGCTAGCAGGTATCTGGGCTGATCCCGCTAACACTGCGTTTTTGGGAACCCTAAACTGCTGGGGACGCTAGTATAGATCTGATCGGATCAGATATTGATCCGTTCAGATACTATACCACTAAGGGAGGTGTACGGTGTGTGCGTGGGTGTTAGCGCTACTGGCGCTAACCTGACGCTGCTTGGGGCTAGTGCTTGCCAGTTCACCAAAACGCTACCAAAAAAGCTGTTAGCGATCGCAGGGATCAGGCCTGACTCTGCGAACACTGCAGTTATGCGTTTAGTGTTTTGTAAGTGACGGCCTCCCGGGAATGTAGGTCCGCGCTGTGGCCGTCATTCGGCTATAGCGCGGATGTCTAGAGGTTAACTGACTATTGCGCGGTCATGCGACGTGGCTCTCAAACAAAATTGACATCCTTTTTTTCCCACAAATAGAGCTTTCTTTTGGTGGTATGCGTTTTTTATTTTTTGCGCTATAAACAAAAAAATAGCGACAATTTTGAAAAAAACGCATTATTTTTAATTTTTGCTATAAAAAATATCCCCAAAAAATATATTAAAATTTTTTTTTTCCCTCAGTTTAGGCCGATATGTATTCTACATATTTTTGGTAAAAAAAAATCACAATAAGCGTTTATTGATTGGTTTGCTCAAAAGTTATAGCGTTTACAAAACAGGGGATAGCTTTATGGCATTTTTATTATTAATTTTTTTACTAATAATGGCGGCAATCATCGATTTTTATCGTGACTGCAACATTATGGCGGACATATCGGACATTTTTGACACATTTTTGGGACCCTTGTCATTTATACAGCAATCAGTGCTATACAAATGCACTGATTCCTGTGTAAATGACACTGGCAGTGAAGGGGTTAATCACTAGGGGGCTGGGGAGAGGTTAAGTATGACCTGGGTAGTGTTACTAACTGGGGGGGGCATGGCTACATGTGACACATCACTGATCTCTGCTCCTGATCACAGGGAGCAGAGATCAGTGACACTGTCACTAGGCAGAACGGGGAGATGCTTGTTTACATTAGCATCTCCCCATTCGTCCTCTCCATGAGGCGATCGCGGGTATCCCTGTGGCGATCGAGGCCGCGGGACCCGCTACCTGACTCATGGAGCTCCTGGCCGGCGCGCGCACGCCGCCGGCGTGCACGCAATGGCACAGCGGCAAATTCAAAGGGACGTATGGGTATGTCCATTTGCCCAGCCGTGCCATTCTGCCGACCTACATCGGCGTGCACCGGTCGAGAACTGGTTAAATTATTAAAATCTGCAGACGCTCCACTTCTGTGATTACATCTGCTACATGCTCTACAATACATCAAAAAATAACTGCACTTTTTTTGCACAGTTTTATACAGGATTATACATAATCACATATTTTTGGAAAAAAATTGCAATAAGCGTATGTTGATTGGTTTGCGCAAAAGCTATAGCGTCTACAAAATAGGGGATAGATTTATGGCATTTTTATTATTTTTTTTCCCAAAAATTGACAAAAAAAAGTATCAAAAACCATCTTTTTTTTGGGCGGGTGCAGGGGGGGTGTGTGTCCCTGAATGGTAGTTTGGAAATGTGGTCACCCTAGGCGGGACATCAGCGCTCGGTGTTCTGATATGCTATACCTGACACAGTGGAAGATCCCAGCTGTGTCATACAACTGATAATAATCCCTGCTCTGCATGGTGATAGCAGGGGGGGTGGCGTTGGTGCTGCGGGGAGGCAGAGTAGAGGGGCGGACCACCAGGCAGGGAGGAGGAGGAGGGAGGAGAGAGAAGAAGGAGGACACCTCCTCCATGGGCGGCACAGACCGGGGGCTACAGGAAATAGAACTTCCTACTTGGCTTTCAGAGGACTACAAGGGGGTGTGCCAGACCGCTGGCTGAGCTAAGGAGAAGGATAGCAGCCAGCGGTCTTAGAAACAGGATGTCAGCAACCAATAACATTTTTTTAGCAAGTTCATCAGCCTATTACAGAGGAACTACAGAGCTCAGAAGAACATGAATGGCATAGTTGGTGAAGGTAGGAGATCAGCAACAAGGACATGGTAAAAAAAATTTGGCCGGAGTTCTGCTTTAACAAAGGTCTATGACTCTCCTACTACAGAGAATTCATAAATAGCATATCACGTGAATATTCAACTTAGGCTGAACTTCTGACTTATTCCACCAGTTTTTGCGGTAGGCCAGGCATGTTAATGCCTATACATATTCTCCATCTGCCTCCACATTTCTATATATGCTCAAAAAGAAATATGCTCCACATAGTGTGAAATCCAATATAATACATTTAGTAAAACTCAAAATGCAGTTGCAATCAACCACCTCGTGCCGTATTTTAGCAAAATAGTAGTTGCTTTGAATAGACTTCCAGCAGAGGTAGTGGGTCAATCAACAGTAAGTCATTTCAGATATGCTTGGGACAAATGTAGATCTATACGTATACAAAATGGGGCAGAAATAATGACTCATTTGGTCTTTTTTTCTGCCATCACTCTTCTATGTTTATTTTGTATGCAACATGAATCTGCTAAAGATATAGGAAAAATAATTTCTGTGTGCTAGATATGATATGATAAATGTCTGAGTCTACTTTTGTATTATTCAATACAGGTTTAATTCATGAACTCTCAGACTTTGTAGCAAGCACCACTGGGTCTTCTGTGACCCTTTACACCATACTTCCATAATCTGTTTCTTTACGCCCCTGAAAATCCTATACAAAATGGCAACTTTCTCAATGGCTTAAGGCAGGGGTCTCAAACTGGCGGCCCTCCAGCTGTTGCGGAACTACAAGTCCCATCATGCCTCTGCCTGTGGGAGTCATGCTTGTAACTGTCAGCCTTGCAATGCCTTATGGGACTTGTAGTCTCACAACAGCTGGAGGGCCGCCAGTTTGAGACCCCTGGCTTAAGGCTAAGCAAATGCCACACCCCATCACTCATGTGATAGAACACAGGTCTGCCAAGTACCAGGACTGTCTGAATTGTGGCAGGCAGACTAGAGTGTTATGCATTCCCCATAATCAAAATACTGTTTTCACTTGTGTGTTGGAATCAGTAAAGTTAGGAACAAGCAAAATAGGCATGCCATACACGGTGAAAATTTATTTCCTGCAAGCACAGGTTGCAGGAAAGAAATTTTCACTATTTCCCCATCAACTTAGACAGTGTTGACAGGGAAATCCCTCCTGATGAGCAATTGTCTGCTCCCGACGGGGGGGTGGGGGCAGCCGTCCCCACCGGTAGAAGACAGTGATTATTGCTGACAGCTATAGCAGCCGCTAGTGTTAATCGCAAAAGGATCTGGCAGGCTAGTTGTACCCAAGTTGATCAATCGATCAACTTGGTACACTCAGCCTGCCCATTAATGGTTTAAATTTCGTCCGGTTCCTGCTAAACCAGCCGAGATTCAAACCATGTATGGACGGCCTTAGTTTGTCTGCTACAAACTCTGAGCCTTATTTAAAGTACATGTAAATTAAGTTTTGGATACAATGCAGGATTGGACCCCCTTTAATGTTTTGTGGTTTTAATTGTCTGTGTCACCGCTTGGAAGATTCACCTCTCTGTTTGTCTTGGAGGCCATTGTCACTGAGACAGAAAGTTAGGGGAAATACCGCATTTTAAGAGTTGTCACCAGAGAAAGAACTGAGAGAAAAAACTACAATTGGGACACATGTTTCTTCTAAGATGAGAATTCTATTCACTTTAAAGAGATTTCCTCTTATTTCATGTTGCATCTCCAGGACAAGAAGTAAAGGGAAATCTCCCCAGCAGGACAGCAAAAAATAACTTGACAGCATTTTTACCAATCCCTCCTAAAACCTACTAAAAAAAAAGCTTTGGTGTTACACTTTAACAGAATGTGTACTGAGTAGATACTACATTTACTTTAAGGAGATCATACAGAAGCAGAAGAACCTAGCAGGGTGTGAAGAAAACAGTGTTACCTTTCTTTTTATGTTATTAAATGTACTTTAGTGTTGTGTTTGAAATTTTGAAAACAGTACTTTTTTTACAAAAAACTTTGTAGCAGAAACACTGTAAATAATCAGTTGCATTTAGTCTATAGTGTTTATTAGGTTGTTTTTTTTTCCATTGTACTTTTTTTGATTGAGCTACTGCGTCTGTATTTACATTTTATGCACTGATCTCTATAATAATTCTAATTTTACAGTACAGAATATTCACAGTAAATGTACAATAAATGTGTGCTTTCATTTTTGCCGTGGAATTCTTCTTATATTAAAACAAACATGAGTAGATCCTCTTTCTTTTTATCTATGGTTGAATTAACCTATGAATTAAGTTGTAATATATATAGCTGTGTATTTTTTTTCCGTGATAATCGGTACTATAGAATATATACAATTGCTTCCAATGTGACATTTCCAAATCATGAAAGTACCAGCTCTTCTCTAGGTTTGATGAGAGTGAAGACCTATCTTAAATTGGTCTCAGGAGGATTTGGCTTGCCCAGTGCATTATTGTATCCTCTTTATTATCTACTGACCCCTTTGATCTCCTACCAAAAACAAATTTTTTAAGACCCACTTTGTCGCTTGTAGAGACCCTTGGTATCGGTTATGTGCTGCCACCCTTCCTTGCAGAGGAGTGTTTTATTTAGTAATTAACAGTGTATAGGGAAGAGGAGCTGTCATGTTGGTTCTTAAGCTGGAGGATGTGATGAAAGATGATATCAGCGATCCCATCCTTTTCACTTGTTTAGGATTGTCAGGATGAGAAATGTCAGCATTATGAAAGCACAGCTCTGCTCTTGATATGATAAAACCTTTCAAAACCCAGCTCCTACCTATCCTCGTTCTCCTTCTCCTTTCAGCTTCCCTCCCCCCTTTTTATTTTCCCTTTCTCTCTTCGCTAGTTTTTTTTTATTTATCTTGTTTTATTAGATGGCAGAAATATAATTCTTTTCTTTCTTCCCATTATAAGCCACCATTTTTGTTTTATTATATGTTTCACAACCCCTAATGCTCCACTGAAAATTACCTTGTTAAATGACAGTGTTTCAAAGCCATGAATCCTTTCCACCATCCCCTCTGAGGTTTGAAACAGTCAACAGACTGTAAAGAATAAATAATAAAAAAGTATTGATTATTTTGATGACTGTGAGATTCAATTAAGTATTAATTTTGCCCTCCAGTGGACCTATCAAGGTATTCAAACGGTAGGATTCGACTCAGCTAAATGCATGCTGAGTGCTCTAGCCTTAAATAGGGAGAAAATGTGTTTACCTACAGTATTTCAAGAGGAGTGCACTGATGCACAGAGTCCAATATTTAAGTGCTGTGCAAATTAAGCCTCGGTGACAGTGACATTGTTTGCAGCAATATGAGTATTGACTAAAGAAGTGCATTTGATGACAGCTTAAACTATTTGTATTGATTAACATTTTCATAGATTATCATGTGTCATATCAAATTCAGTTTTCAGACGTGAATACATTAAAAAACCCACAGGCACGCATCGACCAATGTGATGATGGGGCATTAGGAGCTTCCTAGCCCACCTCCTAGCACGCTGGTCACCTGTTCCCTGCATAAAAGTCATTTAGGCATGAACTTAGCAATAAATAGCTGCCAGATAACGCTACAGGGTCATCTGTACTATTGCCTCTATTTGGCAGTGTTATTTTAGTGTATTTTTTCACTATTTTACATAGCTCTCAATGCAGCATACTCACAGTATGACGCTACACAGGGCATAAAAAAAAAAACTAAAAGCTGTTTTGTGGAAGAGCTTGTGACCTCACAATGGCCTTTGACTGAAATGAGAAGAGCAGATCCGATCACCAGGAAATACACTTAGCATTTGTTCCTTTTTGGGCCTTAATGTCACAGCAATAAGAACAACTGCATTTATTTTGTAAGTATTGTTTTTAAAATATATACAATTTTTTATATTTTTGCTCATTTTAATTTCATGCAAGTTAATGTTAATGAATGTTGCACTTTTTTTTTTTTTTTTAATTTGTAAATTAATGTTTCATACAACTGCGCTGTGCACCTTTTTTTTGTAATAAAGTTTTTGTAGTTGCTCTGATGCCAGAGGAAAGTGTATTATTGGCAAAATGGGAGATCTTTTATTGTCATGATATAAAAATGACTGGTATGATCTTGCACTTGAACTTTCGAGAATGTGAATATTTGTTTCCACTGGCTTTTTGTTTGTAGGTATGTTTGTTGATTTCTTAGTTGATGTATTATTGCCTAATTGACTACTGATTGATAAAGAAAATATTTATTTGTGCTATTTAATAGCTGGCGACTCAACAAAGAAAATGTTGTGTATCTCAGTTTTAGGATCTGTTCGCAGAATGTCTCTGCTTAAAATGCTTGTGTGTTGTTAAAGTACAAACACAGTCATTCTAAACTCTGTGTGCTGCACAATACTCAGATGACCCTTTCAATGGGAAGCTGACCCTTTCAGTAGGCTGCTGTCCATTTCAATAGTCTGCACTGGTTTCAATACGCTGCTGTCCCTTTCAGCACTAAGCAGGACTCGGATAAAAGGAAATAAACTTTAAAATGATTCTTTTCTGTCATGAACCTCCTAGAGACATTTATTCTATTGTTAAACGTATTTAAATATGGATACAATGAGACAAAGCTCATTTGATATTTAATAAGTCTATTTTGTAACATTGATGCTAATGCTCTGTTTGAAAATGATGACACTTATTTCAATTCATAGTAATTAGAAAGCGTTTTGCATAATTTAGAGGCAGTGCATTTTGGGAGAGAAGGATAGAGTGAATGACAGCTAGGAGGCAGGTACTTGTATAATCTTTGATCATTACATACCAGTGCAATAAGTTGGGGGGGGGTAACTTATTATAGTCAAAGATGCCTTGTTGTCATAGAGTAGAGTGAAGAATCCGCCTGGCATATCATGCATATACACAGATGATTGTAAGCATGCTTTCAAAGAAGTTTGCTCTCCCGAAAAGCATTCTGAATCTTTCACATGATAGTTGAGCTTTAATAGGGTGGGGTGTAATGGAAAACTCATTGGATCTGTAATAGCTCTTCACTTGACTGCAGCCAGCAATAACAACAGGAGCAGCTGGGGAGATAAGAGAGACGGGAGTGTGTGTGTGTGTGTGTGTAAGGGAAACACAGTGAGGGGGGAAGGTGTTGGGGAGAGTGTACCAACACCACAGCGTCCACTTTACTTCCTTATTTCCCTCACTCTTTATTTCCCCCCCATCACCAGGATCCAATGATAGCCGGAAAAGTCAGCAAGCCTCTGCTGCTGCTTCGGAGTGAGATGAATGCAGAGTCGAGAGGTGAGGACAAGGCAGCTACTTCAGACAGTGAGCTGAACGAGCCCCTGCTTGCTCCTGTGGAATCAAATGATGGTGAGGACACTCCCAGCAAGCTCTTCGGTAAGTCTGTCTAGGCATTTAATTTCACTTCTGCCACGCTGTCTAAGACAGTGTCCCCCTCTTATTAATATGTAGTGCTTTTCTATGTGTACTTAAAATTCTTGTCATATTAGGTTGTTAAAGAGCAGCCCAAGGTACCAAAAGCATTTATACTGTAGATATCAAGGAATTAGAAAAAATCAACCTTTTTTAACTCATTGGCAGCTGGAGTGGCCTACAGCATTTAAATGTCCTGTCCCTTTGATAATGAATAGATGAAATTTTGGTGGTTGTTAAAACAGTATTGCTTTTGTTTCTTGCATTTTGTTCTTCACTGCAACTATTTCCTTCTTTGGAGCTTTGACTTGTTACTGGTTTACTGTTTTGGTTTTCCAGTTGCTTTTGATGTTATGTGCATCCGTGCAATGTGTATGGAATTAGTACACAAGGATAGCAGACAGCTAAACATGCAGAACAAGACAGCCATAGGTGCAGTTGTAAGTGATAATAACAGAATAGAAATCACCCAGTGTAATGATTTTCTTGTAAATAAGCGTGTAATGTTGCTACCGCAGGCAGCATGGTAGGGCAGAGTGCTCTGTATTCTACTTTTTCAGAGGCATTTGTCATTCAAATGGATAGCCTGGTGGAAGTCCACTCTTGCACCTGTGATCTCCAATTACAAAGAGGAGCAAAGGCTAGGGTGAATGATATTGCTCACACAAGATATATCAGACCTCAAGGTCTCATTTTCGGGTTGAGATGAGGTAATCAGCAAGAATTTTCTGTTCATTTATTTCCACTCCAGATTGATTTTTTTTTTAAAGTAAAGAAACTGTTCTGGAATATATTTTTAAATACCGACTCTCAAGGTGAATAACTAAAATATACATAAACATTTTTGCAATATTAAAAACAGAACAAGAGGTACACATTTTCTGCCAAACTTTTCTAAATTAGAGGTTTACAGACATTTTTCTTAAAAAAATACATTTTTGTGAAAATAATATCTATTGAGTTGAATACCTCTAATATTAACAGATTTCTGCCTTTTTTTACTTTGCAATACTGTGTAAATTATATTCGATTTTTCATCTTTTTATGATTACTTGTCCTATTTAGATAGACAGGACTGCATGCATTTCTTGTTTGTGTTTGTGTCTGGCAAACACATGCACCTGATCGTTGTAACGTGGCTAAAACGTTGTTGTATGTTTTTGTTCGCCACAATTTTTTCTGCTAGAATATTGTATTTGTTTTACTGTGTTTTTGCATAGCTGATTGCAAAAAAAAAAATTATAATTCAAATTATTATAAAATTTGCTGCAGGATGTATTTAATTTGTAAACCATGATAACTTGTTATAAACAGAATGGTAACTGTATTCATTTAACACTTAGGTGGTCCTTGAGGTCACTTTCTCATGTTTCCTTAATCTGTATGTATTTGTGTCTTAATAACATGCTTGTAGATCACAAGCATTAAGATATAACGTTATATAGTTAGCCTCTTTTCTCTCCATACAAAGCAAACACAATTATCATTTTAACATTTCCTAATCCCTAACTGCTGACTACTTTTCAAGTGTGGTACATCTACTGAAACTCTTACTACTTAATTCTTTTAAAGAACACTCAAAGCAAGCTTACAACTCCCAGTGGGAAAAGTGAATGACTGGACTTCTTACAGAAATTAGTATTTAGGTCTGTATTTTAATAACAGTCCCATCAGAAGTGAAATGTTAATTAGAGTACCCTAACCAATTTAATGGCTACATTTTATTGTAAAACCGAAAGGCCAATTTTCAGTATGTACATCACAAAATTAACTTTTTTTTCAGTGGAATACTATGGCATAATGTCTAAATACTATTTTTCATTGCCTAACAAAAGAATCATCGATTTAGGTACACCCTATATTGTTTTAGGTACTCCCTATATTGTTTTTAAACAATATAATAAAATACAGCACACTGCATTCACAGTGCAGTATTTGAATATTTAAATTTGTACAATTACTTACATAAAAGTATTTCTGTTGTGAAATTAACTGAGTTTTGAAAATAACATTTTTGCTAAGTGTAGAATGTAAATAATGAAATACAATTAGCATATTAGTTACAATACAAATATACTAGGTGGCCCTATGGCATCTTAGAGCATGGATTCCTATAATGTATGAGACTGTGCTCAGCCATTTCATAAAGTATTGTATGCAGCACTTTTCCCAAAACATAATTGCAGGAAAGAGTTATAACCATGTACTATAAATGCAATTGTATTTTTTAAAGTTTTTTTATCTAGTGATTTGAAGATTAACAGTTTTTAAGTGATAGTGTTTTAAAACATATATGTAATGATCTAGTGTAGTGTTGGGTGCTCAGAATCCACACTCTTTGCTTAGTAATACTATCACTATTATGGCTGGCTGTCATCCATTCAATACCTATCTTCAGTTCTTGGCCGGTGTGAAGCAATGGAACTTTCTCTGGTCATCTACTTACCCTAAACTGTTGTGGTGTGACTGGGAAATCCTAGGTGGTGTAGGTAGCCTGCATGTCTAGACATAGTCTTCCCAACAGCCATTGTTGTGTCCATGCTTCCAACTCCCACTTATCTTAGAGAACAGAGACAGGCTGGTGAAACAAGGACATGAAATGAAGTTAAACTCTGCAATACATTGTATTGATCCCCAAAACTGTTTAATGAATACTTTTTGTAATGTTTTTAATACTTTTTTTATAATTGATGACATATTTTTGTATATTATTGAGAGATCTAGTTCATAATCTTTTAAAAATAATTTTGTTATGTTGTCATAACTTAAAGATTTGCTGAAAGAAAGTGGGAGTCTTATTTATAGTATACATTCATCTATATTTTGAATGAAGTTTGTACAAAAAAAGGAGAGCTGTCTGTGCTGCCCATGTGAACCAATCAGTTTGTTTCTTTAATTTTGTAACCTCCAATGTAAAAATGAAAGGGGAATCTGATTGAGCAATGTGGTGTTTTTCTTTCTGAAACCTACAATAATCTGGCCTCTTGAAAGTTAAACCTTTCACCATTCTGCAGTTATTGGGTGGCAGGGGTAGTCCCTGAGGTTGCCAAGTATTTGTAAAAACAATTACACGCTTAGTGCATTAATGTGCTGCATTTTATATGTGGTTATACTATGTCCTTAAAAGTATAAAAGTATTTTAGTTTGTTATATGTTAATTTGCATTATGCACACAGTGAAATGTATGCAACAGTATAAAATAATTGTTCAATGCCATAGATATATTGTATATACTGTATATCAAATATATAAAAATTAGATTTTACTGATAAATATGCATTTCTCAGAAATAGATATGTTTACTTTCATTGAAACATGTTATTTTTCTATTAGAATAGTATTTAATTTGAAAAAATGGTGGTTACATCTAATATACAAGCTATAGCATTTGCTATAGGGAAAATTTAGGGTCTCTACACATATGACTCATTACTGTAATGCCTCCTTCAACTTTTATACATTGCATCCCACTGTATTTCTGTGGGGCTCGCAGCACCTTCACCATATTTGAAATGAGTCATTGCCCCCTGTTAAAAATGGATAGGCCATTAACGTTTCCATTTAAAGAATTAGGCATAAATATGATGTAAAAAAAGAACAAAACAAAAAAAAAAAAAAGTGTCTAGGATCCTTTAAGCTTTAATTCTGTGTTTTCACAGTTGGGTGTGAGTAGCCTATATACACATCATAAAGGCCAATGACCCCTTGTTTAACATGCAGTTTGTATTGCAAAGAAATGTCCACGTATAAGAATCCTTAACTTCTTCTTTAAACCTCATGCTGAGATAATTTCATTATTTCACCATCCCTGCATTTAGCTGCTTATCCTTAGCTAGGTGGCCACTTTGTCGACTGGGTTATGTATTGCGTACTACTATATCTTTTGTTGCAGCACATTGCATTCCTTGATTTTAAATTTATATTTAAAGCACATATAGTTCAGATACACTTTTTTTAAAATAACCAATAAAACTACCTTTATGTTTGACTATGACCCCCGAACTGTTGTATGTAAAAGCTCTTACATCTCCTACAAGTTATGGCATATTTGTAAACCAAATCCTATTACTCTATCTGCCATACCGCCACAGGCAAGACATGACAGTTGGCAATTTGCTTCTATGACAGGAAGTTTTTGAAAATTAGGTATTTTTGCATATGGTGGCCCTTCAAATGTACATTTAATGCTCTTATGCTAACATTTAAATTACACATACAGCAATGCCTGTGTTTTGTGTATATCACAATTTAACATCCATCATGTAGCAATGTCTTGTTTTGCTGATATCATGAACAAGATTATATGCTTTGATACCTCATCATCTACAAAGACATACATCTTTTATATGCTTATAAAAATGTGTACAAAATATTGTTTCAAGCAAGGTAATGTGCAGGTTGTGTTATGTATGATGTGTTAGCAGCAGCTATTTTGAGAAACTAATAGTACATTTCGACATAATAATACATAAACTGTACTTGAATGTAAAATCTGTGCACAGCATGGAGTCTGAACCTGCTGTGAAAACACATAGCTATAAAGTAAGCGCTTGTTTCAGGTGTACATGTATGTAGGAATGTGCATGGACAACGCAAGTTTTGTGATGAAAGCTAGACCGTGGACATATGTGTGTTTACTATGTTATTTTTAAGACACATATATAAATGCTACATATATGTGCCACGGTTTGTCACATTGCATTTTACATTTTGTGGCTTTCTTGCTAATGTTTTTGTATGCAAATTTTAGCAGCAATGATGAAAGAGCATATACCACAAATAACACAGCCACAAGACAAGATATATTTTTCAAGCAATTATATTTATTTTCAAATTCAGTAAATTACACGGTGTACTTAGCGAAGGTTGGTCATGCGTTAAGTTGTGAGCAGGACAAATCCTTTAAGTGCTCAGCACTAAAGTACAAACATAGGTAGAAGAAACATTTCACTGTGCTTTTAGATCTAGATAGGTGACACTTTTGAGAAAGGACCCTGATTTAGTGGGTACTCCTGGAAGTATTAGGACAGATCTGTCTAATTTTAATAGATTGTGGTTAGGAAGACATTTTTTTCTCTATTTTGATATGACAACAGAGTGTTTTGATTTGATATGAAGTACATTTTTTTAAAAGAATTAAATCATGTCTATGGACATAGGCATACATAGTTTCAGTCTTTCACATGTTAATACAAACATTTTAAAGAAACACATCAGATATTGGTTGGGCATGGTTCATGTGTATGAGCTGAAACTGATAGTACAACAAAAGCATCTGCTACTACCAATTCCAAGTTCAAAGCAGACTGTATGGTTGAGGGAATTCCTCTGCCTATGGTCATCCCCACTGTCTAGGTCATTAGATTTTTGCTAAAAAGTGTAAATGTGCATTGTCACTCTGTCACAGTACTGAAAAATTAAAGTGTATTAAAGTGTACCTCCGCTTGTGTGACCAGATTGGTAATGTAAGGCACTTGATTAAAGCAAATCTTAAATCCCCACTTTCCATGTAAAAATAAATCCATATTACATGTAAAAACAAAAATTAGGAGAAAAAATAAATATATATTTATTGTTCACCCAAACATTAGCCCACGTGCCTAGGTGAAGGTGATGTCACAAGCCTTCTGGCAAGATCTTGGAAAATCTGAGGATCCCAAGTCTCTCAAGAAGACATTCCAGCACTGTACAGGAGCACCATTTTCATGGATCCTCAGATTCAATCTTAAAAATACCAGAACTTCAGTGGTCAGGACTCTCAGGAGGCCTTTGTCAGTGACCAGGAAAGAGAGGCTTAGTACCAGGAGGAGGTACAGATTAATTTACAATTGAAAAATGAGGACCCATGTACAGCTTGGAAATAGGTTCCATGGGAACCCAAATGGACACAGGGAATAATTGTATGTCTAAGACAAATACATGTAAGTGCCACAAAGTACCAGTAAACCAGCAAAGTTGTTAGAAATACTTGGGACCAGGTCAGGTTCACTTGAAGATTTTAATGTTTAGCTGAGGAAACATGAGAATATACAGAGGTTTACAGAGACAGAAATGTATATATATATACACACTATATTACCAAACGTATTAGGACACCTGCCTTTACACGCGTGGACTAATGGCATCCCAGTCTTATAGGGCGTACACACGGTCGGACATTGTTCGGACATTCCGACAACAAAATCCTAGGATTTTTTCCGACGGATGTTGGCTCAAACTTGTCTTGCATACACACGATCACACAAAGTTGTCGGAAAATCCGATCGTTCTGAACGCGGTGACGTAAAACACGTACGTCGGGACTATAAACGGGGCAGTGGCCAATAGCTTTCATCTCTTTATTTATTCTGAGCATGCGTGGCACTTTGTCCGTCGGATTTGTGTACACACGATCGGAATTTCCGACAACGGATTTTGTTGTCGGAAAATTTTATCTCCTGCTCTCCAACTTTGTGTGTCGGAAAATCCGATGGAAAATGTCCGATGGAGCCCACACATGGTCGGAATTTCCGACAACACGCTCCGATCGGACATTTTCCATCGGAAAATCCGACCGTGTGTACGGGGCATTAGGCTGTAGGGTTCAATATTGAGTTGGCCCACCCTTTTCAGCTATGACAGCTTCAACTCTTTTGGGAAGGCTGTCCACAAGGTTTAAGAGTGTGTCTTTAGGAATGTTTGACCATTCTTCCAGAAGTGCATTTGTGAGGTCAGGCACTGATGTAGACAAAAAGGCCTGGTTTGCAGTCTCCGCTCTAATTCATTCCACTGTATAGAGTATATATATTTTTTAGATCTCTAGCCAAAAGACATTTGCATGGCTACTGGATGATATGACTTCTCTTTTTTGTACATGTTTATCTTTTAAATTTAAACTATAACTTTTAAAGTAGATGCAGCAGTAAGGAGCTGCAACAGCGATATATACATAAAAATAGTCAGTAAATAACCTTTAGTGAATGCATTCAGATGTAAAAATGCTTTGCAGGATGCTGGCAGCTGCTGACAGCTAGTATTGCTGCTGTTTTTATGGAGGGATTCAGAGTATCCCTTATATATCACACTTTAGTGACATGATCCTCCTTTTTAGTGTGTGGCAGAGCAAGGGTCCTTATGGCTGTGCTGAACCTAGTCATAAGGAGCTCTTGCACACCTGCTGGCCTGCAAGCACCATGCATAATAATATTAGGGACACCATGTCTTCTATTGCCTGAGTAGGTTATGGTAAGGCATACATTTTTTATACTGTATACTGTGGCATCTGAAGAAGACATTAAGCTGCTGGCCAAAATCTTATTTTTAATAGAATGGGCAAGGGTTAGAAAGGTTTTTTCGACTGTGTATGTACCCATTGGGGAGAATTCCAGAGGCTGAGGGTGGTTGGCAGGGGTTAGTGCCATCTGCAGAGCGTCCCTTTTAACCTCCTATCTAAACATAGAGGCTTCCCCAGCAGCAGAAATAATGGATGCCTCTCTCTCTCTCTCTCTCTCTCTCTCTCTCTCTCTCTCTCTCTCTCTCTCTCTCTCTCTCTCTCTCTCTCTCTCTCTCCTCTCTCTCTCTCTCTCTCTCTCTCTTGCTGTTCCATTTTTCTAGAGAGACAGAGGGTTGGCATATCTATTAAGCTCTGCTGAGTAATTCTATAATTTTGGAAAAAAAACTTTATATTTTCTGCCTGTTAAATATCAGCAACATAACATATTATTTTTGAAATGTTTTCCAAAAATGTGATTAAAATGGCAAACATTTCAAGTTCTGTCAAAGCACAGCTATTTTGTCTCTGTTATGTATAGTTAAATAGCACAGGACAAATTGCAATTCAGATTTAGAGGAGAATGTTTATCAAAGCTAAGGATTAAAATAAACAGGTGAAATAAACCCATAATAGCTGTTCCACCTGCCCAAAATTTGCCAGACAGCACAACCCTGACTGAGAGGGGACGTGATCTTTCTTTACTGCAATTTCACTTTCACTTACAGTAAAAATTTGAGAAATTTGCTTGATTTCCTGTTGTTTTTTTTTTTTTTTTTTCCTTTATTTAGTAAGTATGTTTTTTAAGGCGAAGGGGTGTAGTACTTTTTCCTGCTTGTAGTGTATGTATATGATTGTTATTTGTGTACTCTCTTTTTAACTGTACAGACAAATACCACTCCAGGTGAGATCTCCTCCTATATCCCCTATTCTAGTGAAAAAGGGTGCCCATCCAAGTACATGGAAAGAAGGCATTGACCGCACTCCAGTCCTCAGACAAATACAAGCTTTATTGGTAAAATCCAGATGAAATATACACCACAAGCCCTTGACACGAGATGACAATACAAATGTTAACGCCTTTCAGGCAGATTGAGCTTATTCATAACACAACATGTGTTATGACCAAGCGCAATCTGTGTGTAATGCATTAACATTTGTATTGTCATCTGGTGTCCTGGGCTTGTAATGTATATTTCCTCTGGATTTTACCAATAAAGTTTGTATTTTTCTGAGGACTGGAGTGCAGTCAACCCCTTCTTTAGTGTCTTTTTAACATTTTCTGTTTCACTTCTATTTTCATTGTCTATGTTTTTCTGTAAAAAGCCAAGAAAATAATGATGTGCTTTTTGTTTGACCAAACCTCAGGTTCAGGAAAGTTGAAAATAGCTTTTCTTTTTTTTTTTTTTTTTTTTTAGCTTTTCTAACTCTCAAGAGCTATTTAAAGCTAATTGCACCCTTTAAAACCACCAAAGAAACCTTAATTTCACCTTTCCTTTTGATTCCAAACCTTCTAGCCAAAAGGGCAACAATTTTCCTGAAATCTGATGATTTTCACCAGGTTTTGACCTGCAAGTACAGGTGTAGTGAGAGGACTTACTGCTATGGCTAACATGTGGCTATGCCACTACTGACCTGCCTGCCTGCTTGTCCACCTGCCCATCTGTTGCCACCAACACAAATACAATGTATGTGCTGCTTCTGTTTGCTTGTGAGAACAAGATACACTGACCACCAATGTAAGTGTAGTGCTACTCCTGTAGGAGATGCTGGTTAAGATTGGTCCTCTGTTCTTTGCCTCGACCTCCATAAGAACTTCTATCCCTCTGATACACTAGGTTAAGTGTACAAAGCATGCAATACCACAGGAAATCACTGAAAGTAATATATGGTAACCATTAATACTACCTTGTCCAAGAAAACAGGCAGGAAATCAGTGAGTAAAGAAGCAGGCATGAAAATGGATTGAAAATGACATAGATTAGCATACAGAGTGATTAGTAATAAGGACTAGGTATAAGATGACACCTGGTGTCAAGATCAGTAATAAAGCTTAATTTACTGAATACAGGAGTTTATACTGCCAAAGTGCATCATTGGCGACTATGCTAGGCCTAGACTGGCTGGAATTTTAAAAATTAGAAGGGGTTAAAACAGGGCTGTCCTAATGCATGGGCAACCCTGGGCACTGCCCAGGGGCCCCAGGTGCATGGGGGCCCCATCTTGCATTACATCATACTTGCCAACTGTCCTGGATTTGCTGGGACAGTTACAATTTTTACTAAGCTGTCCTGGGATTGCTGTGTCCCAGACAGTGTCCCAGAACCTGTACCATGCCCTCCTGCCTTCCCCATACTGTGTTCTTTGTGTTGTCAAGTCTTTGATTTATGGAATTTTCATTATTGTTTACAATCAATTTGATTGAAAGTACTAATAAATATATGCTTAATTCTATTAACTATTTATACTTTGGTGTGTAAAGTGGGGCAAGCTGGTAGGGGACCCCAGTGCATTACTTTGCCCAAGAGCCCATGATGCTATTAAGATGGCCCTGGGTCAAAAGGGACTTGCAGGATGGTTTTACTGGATGGGCAGTCCTTTTTTTCTTCTGCCGGGTATCATGGGGGCCCTTTAGGAAGTGGTGGTGCACCTAATAACAGTTTTAAAAAATCAGCATGCAGCAAAGATACAGTATAGGTGTAGTATAGGTGCAGTGTGGATGCAGTTCAAATGCAGTGACTGTTTGGTATAATTGCAGTATAGGTATGATATGGGTGCAGTATAGGTTTGTTAGAAGTGTGGTATAGGGCTGGTATAGATTCAGTATTGGATTCTGGTGATTTATTCATAATAGGTTTTTCAAGTTTTTTTGACTGGCTTCTGTTAATTACAAGGGTACATTCCAAGTTGCATTACTAGCAATTAGGGATGAGCCCGATGTTCGAGTCAAACATGAGTTCGACTCGAACATCAGGTGTTCACCTGTTCGCCAAATAGCAAACAATTTGGTGTGTTCGCGGCAAATTTGAAAGCTGCGGAACACCTTTTAAAAGTCTATGAGAGAAATCAAAAGTGCTAATTTTAAAGGCTTATATGCATGGTATTGTCATAAAAAGTGTTTGGGGACCTGAGTCCTGCCCCAGGGAACATGTATCATTGCAAAAAATTTTTTAAAAAATGGCCTTTTTTTGGGAGCAGTGATTTTAATAATGCTTAAAGTGAAACAATAAAAGTGAAATATTCCTTTAAATTTCGTACCTGGGGGGTGTCTATAGTATGCCTGTAAAGTGGTGCATGTTTCCCATGTTTAGAACAGTCCGAGAGCAAAATGACATTTCTAAAGGAAAAAAAGTCATTTAAAAGTACTCGTGGCTATAATGAATTGTCGGTCCCAGCAATACACATAAAAGTCATTAAAAAAACGGCATGGGATTCCCCCACAGTCCATTACCAGGCCCTTTGGGTCTGGTATGAATATTAAGGGGAACCCCGAACCAAAATTTAAAAAAAAATACGTGGGGGTCCACCCAAATTCCATACCAGGCCCTTCAGGTCTGGTATGGATTTTAAGGGGAACCCCTTGCCAAAATTTAAAAAAAAATGGCGTGGTGTCCCCCCAAAAATCTATACCAGACCCTTATCCGAGCACGCAATATGGCAGGCCACAGGAAAAGAGGGGGGATGAGAGAGCACCCCCCTCCTAAACCATACCAGACCACATGCCCTCAACATGGGGGAGGGTGCTTTGGGGTAGCAGCCCCTCCAAAGCACCTTGTCCCCATGTTGGTGGGGACAAGCGCCTCATCCCCAAAACCCTTGCCCGGTGGTTGTGGGGGTCTGCAGGCGGAAGGCTTATCGGAATCTGGAAGCCCCCTTTAACAAGGGGACCCCCAGATCCCGGCCTCCCCCCGTGTGAAATGGTAACAGGGTACAAATATACCCCTACCATTTCACAAAAAAAGTGTGAAAATTGTAAAAATAACAATATACAGCTTGGGACAAGTCCTTTATTAAAAAATAAAAAAATGAAAGTGTCCCACGAAGTCCATTCATCTTCTTCTTCTCTCGCTCCGATGGAAAAAAAAAAGCCACACGCCGCCATGATCTGCCTCCATGGGAGGCACCCGCCGTAATGACCGGCCTCTCAGGTGACAGCTCTTATATAACTGAGGGCAGGGCCACACGATGATGTCGCTGGGTGACCCCACCCCCTCTGACACACGGGGACATCCCTATGGCTTTCCCGTAGTGTCAGAGGGGGCGGGGCCACCCGGCAATGTCACAGCGTGGCCCCGCCCTTAGTTATAAAAGAGATGTCACCTGAGAGGCTGGTACACTTTGTGGTACACTTCGTGGTATAGACTTCATGGTGCACTTTTTCGCCAAACACTTTTTATGACAATAACTTGCATGTAAGCCTTTAAAATTACCACTTTTGATTATTCATGTTTGTGTCCCATAGACTTTGTAACTTTCTGCCTATTTTTTTCACACTGTGATATGTAGGTGTTTTTGTGATACTTTTGAACATTTCTGATCTGTATGAGGAGCATAATTTGTTTTGCTGCTATTTTGTATGTCTTTTTTTAACTGCTCTGTGAACCAAACAACATTTTTTATGAATACTATGTGATTTAAAAAAAAAGTTTGCTCTCTTGAAATTGAATTTTCTTGTCCTACCCTAGTGTCTACATTTCCTATAATTTATGGTGAGCGTATTTACTCTGTGATCGCTGTTTCATAAATTATCCCTTACTTCCACATCTGCAATCAGCTCTGTTTTGTTTGTCATTAGTAGGTCTAGCAGAGCATTATTTCTAGTTAGGGCATCCACCAACTGACTCATGAAATTGTCCTGTAAGACATTCAAGAAATGACAAGCCTTAGATGAGTGAGCAGTCCCCTCTGCCCAGTCATTATCAGGATAACTGAAGTCCCCCATTACAATAACATTGCCCTGCCTCACCTCCATTCCTATCTGTGAGAGGAAATCAGTCTTCTTGTCATCCTTCAGGTTGGGGGACTTGTAGCATACACGCACTATTAATTTACCATTTGTTTCCTCTCTTTGAAGCTCTAACCACAAGTATTCCACCCAGTCATATGAGTGGTCAAGCCAGGTTTCTGATATTCCCACAAAATTGAAATCCTCCTCATGTATCAGCAGATCCAGTTCCAGTTCAGCTAACCAAACTTCTGGCATTTGTGAACATGCCTTTTAACTTTGTACCAGTGCATATTATTTTCTTGTTTGTTTTAAGGCTGCAATAGGATTCTGACAGCCTATGCGCATTGGTCTTAGATACTCTAGGTACACTATCAACTTTGTCCACTTAAGCACCCTCTGACCCTTGCTCCCTGCCTGGTATAGATTTTTCTGATCCCCCCCCCCCAAATACCTAGTTTAAAAGTTCCTCTATCCTTCTTACCATATTCTCTCCTACTAGAGCTTCACCCCCCCATTTAAGTGCAGTTCATCCCTGCTGCAATGCCACTTTTGAATTGATATCCCCAACATTATGCAACAAGGTGTGTTTTGTGGGATGTGTCAGCTCAGGACTGGCCTCTCTAATGCTGTTTCCTCCACCCCAACTTCTGTCACCCAGCTACCCCCCTCTGGTGCCTGCACTTCCATATCACCACCCTCCTCTCTATACTGGCCCCAGCGAGCACCTGACGGTAACATCAAAACTGTGACTTGATTTTACTTGTAAGTGCATGTTACATAGAATAAAGTAGCGGATCTTTACAATACTACACTATAGGGGCCCTTTCTTTGTGGTTCTGAGTATTTTAGTGCCTGATATGTCCTGAATAAAGATTTAAACAGAAAGTGCCTCATTTTGCAGTAGAGGAGGGGAAAGAGACTAGAGGTACCTCTGAGCCAACATTGATTAATACCCCTATAAGGTAGAGAAAAGTGCTGAGTGACCTACAGTATATTGATTTATGGGTCTTATATTTGAGATGAGGGCACATCTTTAACACCGTGGTGACACATGAGTGAAATTGATCCGATTCACAGCCCTGGGACTTTTGGTTAAAGGAGAACTGTGCTTGCAGCACTGGTTTTGTGGTCATATCATCTATTTAGTAAATTGTTTTACAGCACTGGGACTTTGATCACAATATCTTTCAACTGTGTGAAGAAAACAATTGTGTTTACAGCATCGTTTGTTGAACATATCACTTTCCAATAAGTGTATGAAGATTTGATCACAGTTTTTACAGCACTGGAATTTTTCGATCACCTTCTTTCTAAGATTTATTGCATTGTATTATATTACACTCATTTTATAGCATGTTGTATTCAGCCATGATGTTATGTGTTTAAAATGTATTTGTATTTGGCCTATTGTATACCATTCATATGTTTTTTTGTCTATCATTTTGTTTGATACATAGCGCTTCACTATTTTTGATTTATACATTTTTTTTTGTTGTTGCTAGAGTGGAGATGGATTAGAACACCTGTCATTTTTTAATGCTGTCTGTGTTAGGAAGATTTACCCTCTCTATTTGTCCTGTTTATGGTTATCATCAAAAGTGAAAGTAAAAGAAAATTCCAAGTTTCGAGTTGACATCAGAAAAGTAATAGAGGGAAAATCCTTTAATGGGGACACTAGTTGACCCTGGTGACACCCTGGAATTCCCTAAGTTTTGAGGGTTTTCCTCTCAATTTCTGTTTTGACTATTGGACAGGAAGTAAAGGGAAATCTCCCTAATGGAACACAGATGGCAAAAAAAAAACATCAGGGATTATAACCCTCCCTTAATCTATTCAAAATGAAAAAAAGTTTTATCCTTAGTTACACTTTAACCACTTCAATACAGGGCACTTTCCCCCCTTCCTGCCCAGGACAATTTTCAGCTTTCAGCGCTGTTACACTTTGAATGACAATTGTGCAGTCATACAACACTGCACCCAAACTACATTTTTATAATTTTCTTCCCACAAATAGAGCTTTCTTTTGGTGGTATTTGATCACCACTGGGGTTTTTATTTTTTGCTAAACAAACTAAAAAAGACCGAAATGTTTGAAAAAAAATGTTTTTCTTTGTTTCTGTTATAAAATTTTGTTTTCTCCTTCACTGATGGGCACTGATGAGGCTGCACCAATGGGCACTGATGAGGCGGTACTGATGGGCACTGATGAGGTGGCACTGATGAGGTGGCATTGATGGGCACTGATGAGGAGGCACTAATATGTAGAATTGATGGGCACTGATAGGCGGCACTGATATGCAGCACTGATGGGCACCGATAGGTTACACTAATATGCAGCACTGATGTGCACTGATAGGGGGCACTGCTGGCCACTGATAGGCGGCACTGCTGGGCACTGATGGGTGGCACTGATGGGCACTGATGAGTGGCACTGACGGGCAGTAATCGGTGGCACTGATAGGTGGCACTAATAGGTGGCCCTGATGGGCACTAATAGAAGGCACTGATAGGCAGCAGTGAGGAGGAGGTACTGGCATGCATTAATAATGGGCACTGGTTGGCATCTGTGAAAGCCGCTGACAGGCATTACTGATGGGCACTGATTGGCACTTTAATAGGCACTGATTGGCATTTTGATGGGCACTGATTGGCGATTTGGGTGGGCACTCATTGGAATTTGGGTGGGCACTCATTGGCATTGTGGTGGGCTGTGCTGATAATCGATGTGCTGATTATCAGTGCACACCCCCCTCTGACAAGAGGGCCACCGATCGGCTCTCCCTGTCAGCGTGAACCGAGGAAAGCTGATTGCCGGCACTTCCTGGTTCATGCTGTGATCAGCTGTGATTGGTCACAGCTGATCACATGGTAAAGAGCCTCCGTCAGAGGCTCTTTACCACGATCGGAGATGCGGTGTGTCAGAGTGACACACCACCGATTGCTGTGCTGCGTGCGTGATCGCGAATTATCCTGCTGGATGACATATGATGCCCAGTCAGGATAACTGAACCACTTCCCGGCCATCATTCTGCTATAGGCCCGGGCAGGAAGTGGTTAAATTGACTTATTGATTATATTATGTTCTGAGCACTAGTTGTTTCTCTGTTTTGATGCTCCTGCTCACGGATCACACGGCCTCCCTGTGTTCTCTGCTTTTGCTCCTGATTACATGGTCTCTTGCATCCTCTCCTCCTACTCCAGCTTGGTGATCTCATGGATCCCTGCTTCCTCCCCTCCGGAACCTGTTCGCTAATCACACGACCCCCTACATTCACTCCTCCCACTCAGTGATCACAAGGTCCCCCACTTTCTCTCCTCCTTCCCTCCTTCCCTTTCTCACTGATCACATGGCCCCCTCAGTATACACAGTACCCCTGTACTTAGTGCCACAGTTACTTAAAGTGCCTTAGTTCTCACAGTGCCCCACTTACTCACAGTGTCTCAGTACTCCTAGTGCCTTAGGTCTCCCAGTGACCAAATTCTTTGTGTTTTCACAGCTTGCTTTTGCCTATGATGCAGAGACCACTTCTCCACTGAGTCACTAGGATGAAAATAACAGGCAGGTATCGCAACACCACCAATACCATAAGTAATAACATTTATTAGGCAACTGACCTAAGTAACAACAATAAAAATAATGTGTTTCCCTAGCAGAATGGGGGAACATTTGGGAGTCCACATCCAAAATTTCACGTTGAGTGGTGCAGAGAGATACTGCTTTCAAGATAATTCATTTTTGGTATAGGACTCCAGACATCTAGCACGCCCAAAACCCAGAGGCCTCTAGGCAGTGCTGGAGATGTAATGAAGCTATAGGCACTCATTACCATATATTTTGGGAATGTTCCTTATATCAGTTCATTCTGGGCTCAGATCCAAACCCTTTTGCAAAATATATTGAATACATCCATTCCCTTGAACCCCAAACATTACTTCCTGGGCCTCCCTTTTCCAGGTATCTCCAGGGCTGCCAGGAAGTTAATGTCTTTTATATTACTGGCGGCAAAGCGAGTTATACCTAGATGTTGGTTGTCTACCCACCCCCCTACTTTTTCACAATTTTTGTCTACCCTGGCAGACATACGCAGGAACATTTGACTGCATTGATTGATGGTTCGTATACGCAGGAACATTTGATTGCATTGATTGATGGTTCATTGCCAAGATTTTCTAAAATTTGTGAGGTCTAGGATGACTCTGACTATTCCCCCGAGGCAACCTATACGGCACTTTAGGCAAATATCCTTTACGCATACTATATTCCAGCCCTAGTAATAGTTATGTAACTTTATATCTTATATTCCATGGTGCTAGCTCTTTTCTTCTTATCTTTTCTGTTCTTGTTACTTTTCAATGTTTTACTTACCTTCTATATACAGTTGTGCTCATAAGTTTACATACCTCGGCAGAATTTATGATTTCTTGGCCATTTTTCAGAGAATATGAATGATAACACAAAAAACTTTCTTTCACTCATAGTTGGTGTTTGGCTGAAGCCATTTATTATCAATCAACTGTGTTTATTCTTTTTAAATCATAATTACAACAGAAACTACCCAAATGACCCTGATCAAAAGTTTACATACCCCAGTTTTTAATACCGTGTATTGTCCCCTTTACCATCATTAACAGCTTGAAGTTTTTTGTGGTATTTGTGGATGAAGCTCTTTATCTTCTCAGATGGTAAAACTGCCCATTCCTCTTGGCAAAAAGCCTCCAGTTCCTGTAAATTCTTGGGCTGTCTTGCATGAACTTCCTGGCTGATGAATGCAAATGTTCCTCCAGTATTTTTTGATAACCTACTGCATTCATCTTGCCATCAATTTTGCCCAAATTTCCTGTGTCTTTGTAGCTCACACATCCCCAAAACATCAGTGATCCACCTCCCTGTTTCACAGTAGGAATGGTGTACCTTTCATTATAGGCCTTTTTGACTCCTCTCCAAATGTAGCGTTTACGGTTGTGGCCAAAAAGCTCAATTTTGGTCTCATCATTTCAAATGATTGATGTTTGAGACTTGTCTCTGTGCTGTTTGGTGTATTGTAAGTGGGATACTTTGTGGCATTTGGGTAGTAATGAGTTTCTTCTGGCGACTTGACCATGCAGCCCATCTTTCATCAAGTTTCTCCTTAATGTGCATCTTGAAACAGCTACACCACGTTTTCAGAGAGTCCTGCTTTTTTACCTGAAGTTATTTTTTAGTTTTTCTTTGCATCCCAAACAATTTTCCTGGCAGTTGTGGCTGAAATTTTAGTTGGTTTTCCTGACCGTGGTTTGGTTTCAACAGAACCCCTCATTTTCCACTTCTTAATTAGAGTTTGAACACTGCTGTTTGGCATTCTCAACTCCCTGGATATCTTGTTATGTCCCTTTCCTGTTTTATACAGTTCAACTACCTTTTCCCGCAGATCCTTTGACAATTCTTTTGCTTTCCCCATGACTCCAGAATCCAGAAACGTCAGTGCAGCACTGGATGAAAGACGCAAGGGTCTGTCAGGAGTCCAGAAACCCATTAACCTTTTATACACACACTAATTACAAGCAAACAGATCACAGGTGAGGATGGTTACCTTTAATAGCCATTCAAACCCCTTTGTGTGAACTTGTGTGCATGTTATCAGGCCAAAATCACCAGGGTATGTAAACTTTTGATCAGAGTCATTTGGGTAGTTTATGTTGCCATTATGATTTGATAACAAATGACTTCAGCCAAACACTAACCATGAGTGAAAGAAAAGTTTTTGTGTTATCATTCATATTCTCTGAAAAAATGGCCAAGAAATCATAAATTCTGCCAGGGTATGTAAACTTATGAGCACAACTGTAACGGTATATTATATTCACATGACTGAAATCAAGACATGATATACCAATGTTCAATAATACCATGCTTATTATTTACATGTTCATTTGGCATTCTATATTTGAAATGTTTCTCTTTTATCTCACTTTGTATGTAAGCTTACCAAAAATTTAATAAATATACAAAAAATAAAAAAAAGAATTAAAAAAAATGTGATTTTTAGGATTTAAAAAGCTTTTGATTATGCTTTTATGTTGTTACCTAATTTGATTACAATAAGCACTGGTGCTATTGCACTATCAATCTGTTATTTTCAGTCTGCAGCACCAGCAGAGAGGTGGGTTCTGTAACTTTGGCTAAAGTAATCTATAAAGGCAGTAGGAACCACAATAGTTAAGATCTGATCTAGGCTGCACAACAAAGAAACCTGTAAATGTGTGAGTCATGGGAGGCAGTTGGAGAGGACTGGCAGAAACATCACTAGACAGCATATTGAGCGTGAACTTGACACTGTGGTACAGATTGTGTAAAAAGCTTCATACATACCATATCTTTTATTATAACTGAACCTAAAATTGTTCCATCATCAAATATGTGGTACATATATTGAGTTTTTTTTTTTTTTTTTTTTAGCCTTAAAGCATTGTGAACTTGCAGTTGTAGGTTCTGGCTATAAAATGCAGCTATATTTGTCTACTGATATACATAAAAACAAGTATTTGGAATTTAATCTTTCCTATTTCTTATTAAACAACTTGACCAGACCAATTTTCATCTTTTGGTGCTCTCACATTTTGAATGACAATTACTCAGTCGTGCAACACTGTATCTATATGAAATTTTTGTCTTTTTTTTCACACAAATAGAGCTTTCTTTTGGTGGTATTTAATCAATGCTGGGTTCTTTATTTTTTGCGCTATAAAAGAAAAAAGAAGGAAAAATCTGTAAAAAAATACATTTTTCTTCATTTCTGTTATAAAATTTTGAAAATTAGCAATTTTTCTTCATATATTTTGGCCAAAATTTATACCGCTACATATCTTTTGTAAAAATAACCAAAATCGGTGGATATTATTTGGTCTTTGTGAAAGTTATAGAGTCCACAAGCTATGGTGCCAATATCTGAAAATTGGTCACACCTGAAGTACTGACGGCCTATCTAATTTTTTCAAAGGTATTTAGAAAGAGGCATGGTGAGTTTTTTGAAGTTGTCATTTTTTCCCACAATTCTTTGCAAAATCAAGTTTTTTTTTTTTTACTTTTTTTTTTTTTTTTTCCACAAAATTGTCATATTAGCAGGTTATTTCTCACACACAGCATATGCATACCACAAATTACACCCCAAAACACATTCTGCTATTACTCCCGAGTATGGTGATACCACATGTGTGAGACTTTTACACAGCGTGGCCACATACAGAGGTCCAACATGCAGGGGAGCACCTTCAGGCGTTCTGGAGTGCCCAGGCCAATTCTGACATTTCTCTCCTACATGTAAAAATCATAATTTATTAGCTAGAAAATTACATAGAACCCCAAAACATTATATATGCTTTTTTAGCAAAGACCCTAGAGAATACAATGGTGGTCATTGCAACTTCTTATCTCGCACGGTATTTGCGCAGCAATTTTTTTAACGCTTTTTTTTGGAAAAAAAAAACAGTTTTGTGCTTTAAAAAAACCAAAACAGTAAAGTTAGCCCAATGTTTTTGCATAATGTGAAAGATGAAGTTATGCCGAGTAAATAGATACCCAACATGTCACCTTTCAAAATTGCACGCGCTTGTGGAATGGCGCCAAACTTTGCTACTCAAAAATCCCCATAGGCGACGCTTTAAAATTTTTTACTGGTTACATGTTTTGAGTTACAGAGGAGGTCTAGAGCCAAAATTATTGCTCTCGCTCTACCGATCGCAGCGATACCTCACATGTGTGGTTTGAACACCGTTTTCATATGTGGGCGGGACTTACGTATGCGTTCGCTTCTGCATGTGAGCACACAGGGACAGGGGCACTTCAAATTTTTTTTTTTTTTATTGTTCATTTTACTTTATTTATTTTAGTTTGATGCTTTTTCCAAAAAATATTTTTTTTGACCACTTTTATTCCTATTACAAGGAATGTAAACATCCCTTGTATTAGGAATATGGCATGACAGGTCCTCTTTACAGTGAGATATGAGGTCAATAAGACCTCGCATCTCACCTCTAGGCTGAGAAGCCTGAAAAAAAAAAAAAAAAAAGATCCTGTCTTCGATCGTAGCGGTGAGTTGGTAGAAGCACCGGAGGGCGGCGGGAGTGGGGGACATCCCCTCTCGCCTCCCGTAAGAATGATCAAGCAGTGGAACAGCCACTTATGGTGTAGGGAATCGCCGGATGAAAAAGCTGATATCTGAATGATGCCTGTAGCTGCACCCATCATTCACATATCCCCGCACAAAAGTCAAGGACGTTGTATGACAGCCGGTGGGCGGGAAGTGGTTAAAACGCATTTTTTTTTTTTAACACAAAGTTGTCCATTTATACAATATTTCTAACACATAGCATGTACATACCAAAAATGACCCCCCAAAATAGATTCTCCTACTTCTCCTGAGTACGGCGATACCACATGTGTGAGACTTCCACAGCCTGGCCACATACAGGGGCCGAGTACAGCCGAGTATGGCTGAGCGTGGCTGGGTATGGCTGAGTATGGCTCAGCATGGCAGGGTATGGCTGGGTATGGTTGCAGGGTATGGCGGGGTATTGCAGAGTATGGCGGGGTATTGCAGAGTATGGGGGGTATTGCAGTATGGCAGGGTATTGCAGGGTATCGCCGAGTATGACTGGGTATGGCTGGGTATCACCGAGTATTGCAGAGTATGGCTGGGTATGGCAGAGTATTGCAGAGTATTGTGGGGTATTGCAGAGTACTGCGGGGTATTGCAGGGTATTGCGGGGTATTGCAGAGTACTGCGGGGTATTGCAGAGTACTGCGGGGTATTGCAGGGTATTGTGGGGTATTGCAGAGTACTGCGGGGTATTGCAGAGTATTGCAGGGTATTGCAGAGTATTGTGGGGTATTGCAGAGTATTGTGGGGAATTGAAGAGTACTGTGGGGTATTGCAGAGTACTGTGGGGTATTGCAGAGTATTGTGGGGAATTGCAGAGTATTGCGGGGTATTGCAGAGTACTGCGGGGTATTGCAGAGTACTGCGGGGTATTGCAGAATATTGTGGGGTATTGCAGAGTACTGTGGGGAATTGCAGAGTACTGTGGGGAATTGCAGAGTACTGTGGGGAATTGCAGAGTACTGTGGGGTATTGCAGAGTATTGTGGGGGTATTGCAGAGTATTGTGGGGTATTGCAGAGTACTGCAGGGCATTGCAGAGCATTAGGGATGGCTGAGCATGGATGGATGGATGGCTGGATGTCACTATGCAGCACTGTGGGCACTACACATCCAGCCCACAGCGCTGCAGCCATCCATCCATCCCCCTCTCCGCTCACTGTGTACCAATCGGTACAGAGAGGGGAGGGAGGAACCGGCGTCATGAGATGACGCCGGTTTGTTTACATGTGATCGCTCCGTCATTTGACGGAGCAATCACATGGTAAACGGCCGCGATCAGCGGCCATTTACCGGGATCTGTGATGCGGATGTGTTCGGGTGCGTACTCCAGGGGGCACGCGAGAGGGGAATTCTGGGAGGATGTCATAGTACGCCCTCCCAGAGTTAAGCAACCGCCCTGCAGCCGTCATTCGGCTATGGGCCGGTTGTTAAGTGGTTCAGATAGTATCAGTATTGTACTGTGATATCTAGTAGTCAGTTCAGGAAGTTTGGTGATACCCATTAAAGTAGGAGTAAACTCCCTTTGTTGATTTTTACCTATAGATAAGAGGGGAGAAAGAGAGAGAGGGGAGAGGGGAGAATAAGTGAGAGGGATGAAAGAGAGAGAGTGAGGCGGAGGGGAAGAAAGAGTAAGGAGGGGAAGAAGGGAGAGAGTGTGGGGGGGGGGGGGGAGAAAGGACAGCGCAAAAGGGGGTCATGGGGAGAGAAGAGGGTTTGAGGCCAAATATGTCAATCCTTAAAACTGTGTGCACCCGTGAAACAGCAACAAACTTTGGTACCCTATATTTTTCAAAGGTGATGCTTTGGCTGTACTTTAAAATGACTATTACATTGGTCTGAAGAATAGATGAAGTTTATTACAATAATAAAAACTTGAAGAATGGGGATTGATGGATTTAGTTCCAAAAGTGGGACAGTCACTTTGAGCCCCCATTCACACCAGTGTGGCTGAAATCATGCTACTTCAGTTGCAACTTCATTTAACATGAGTCTATGCAAGTCAGAAAGTATTACAGCAACCTTTTTCATAATCGCTGCGACATGAGTTGCTGCGATTTGAGCGTTTCCATTGCCGGCAATTGGAACTGTCAAATCGCATGACAGATCGCATCTGTGTGAACGGGGGCTAAATAACAGTTGAGGGCAATGTATTAACAAAATACCAATAAAAAATTTGATTGTGTTTCATATATAAAATTGTAATACTCTTTTTATTATAGTTGTTTCAGAAAAAGTTAAATCTAAATAACTATTTAGCCAGCTATACTGAATGTTAGTGTGGCCTGCTTCGCTGTCCCAATTGCTGATGTAGCCTTGCCTGAAATCTCTTCTGTCCATTTCTGCTGGTAGGTGCAATCTGGCCTCCTGTGCCATGCTTCTGCAAGCTTGCTGCACCAGGAAATGTAACAAGTAAAACAGAACTGGTCCAGTAGTAAATTGGTGGTGCTAGACCATTATTAAAGTATATTTTACCCCCATAATTAAATCCTATATGTGAGGGATGTTATTCATATAGTTCCTATTAAATGCTGTTTGCAACTTTTTTATTGCCTAGGTTTTTGCTAAATACCTCGTGATCTTTCCAGTTCCTCTTGTTTGCTTTTCAAAGTGATCAAGCTAGATGCATCATGCATGGTTAGTTTATAATAGTGCATAATGTAATTTAGACATGTGCAGAACGGAAAAATTTGTTTAGTTTTGTTTCAGATAGATTTGTTATGTTACTAATTTTGCTTAGTTATGGAATTACCGTATTTATCGGCGCATAACACGCACCTCAAGTTTAGGAGGGAATTTTAAGGAAAAAAAACTTTTAGGAGGAAAGTTTAAGGAAAAAAAACTTACATTAAAATGCCCATCAATGCAGCGTTATCTGTCCATTTGCAGCCTTTTCAGTGTCAGTGCAGCCTTGCCCCAGTGTCCATTGCAGCCTTGTCAGTGCAGCCTTGTCAGTGCAGCCTTGCCCCAGTGCAGCTTTGTCAGTGCAGCTTTGTCAGTGCAGCCTTCTCAGTGCAGCTTTGTCAGTGCAGCCTTGTCAGTGCAACTTTGTCAGTGCAGCCTTGCCCCAGTGCAGCTTTGTCAATGCAGCCTTGTCAGTGCAGCTTTGTCAGTGCAGCCTTGTCAGTGCAGCTTTGCCCCAGTGCAGCCTTGCCCCAGTGCAGCTTTGTTAGTGCAGCTTTGTCAATGCAGGTTTGCCCCAGTGCAGCCATGTCAGTGCAGCTTTGTGCACTCGCCGCCGACATACACAGCCGTGTGTAGATTCAAATATGGCGCCGAGACTGCAGGGATTCGTCGGAGCCGAGATACACATACCCGAGTGTTCTCAGCTTTTTTCGGCGCCGCTCACAGTCACGCCCAGTCCCACCCTATGATGGACATAACACAGGTCCAAGGGCGGGACTGGGCGTGACGGCGGCGCCGAAAAAAGCCAAGAACACTCGGGTATGTGTATCTCGGCTCCAACGAAACCCTGCAGTCTCGGCGCCATATTTGAATCTACACACGGCTGTGTATGCCGGCGCCGATCGCGGCAATTGCCGCGATCGCTCTGATCACACAAAATCGGCGGGGATCGGCCTATAACACGCACCCACGATTTTCCCCTGATTTTCAGGGGAAAAAAGTGCGTGTTATATGCCGATAAATACGGTAGTTTAGTTTGGTTTCGAAATTTGTTTCATTTTTGTTAAATTACATTTCATTTTTGTTAAAATTTGTTTAATTTATAAACTTTTCAGAATGATTAGAATTTGGATCGGTCGCCAAACAATCGACTGATTCGAATCCTGTGTGAAGAAATACCTGGTTATTAAGCAGTGGGCCAGGAACCCAGCTGCCCGCGTCCTTAACAACCATGAGTCATCATCTGTCAGCAGGCTTCCCCACTGAGAGATGAACATAAAGATAAAGAATGCTGGCAATTGCCCGGCAATAGAAAAATGTTTAAAAAAATTACGTAGGGTCCCCCCCCAGTCCATATTAGGCTCTTCAGGTCTGATATGGATTTTAAGGGGAACTCCATGCCAAAATTAAAAAAAACAGTGTGGGGTCCCCCCATAATCCATACCAGACCCTTATCGGAGCATGCAGCCTGGCAGGTCAGAAGGGGGGGGACAAGCAAGCGCCCCCCCGAACCATACAAGGCCACATGCCCTCAACATGGGGGGTAGGTGCTTCTGGGCGGGGGGCTCTGCACCCCCCACCCCAAAGCACCTTGTCCCCTTGTTGATGGGGACAAGGGCCTCTTCTCAGCAATCCTGGGCTGTGGTTGTCGGGGTCTGCGGGTGGGGGTCTTATCAGAATCTGGAAGCCCCCTTTAATGAAGCCCCCAGATCCCGACCTCCCTATGTAATGGGTATCAGGTACATAGTACCCGTACCTATTCACCAAAAAAAGTGTCAAAAAATAAGAAACACAGGAAACAGTTTTTGACAAATCCTTTATTAAAAGAAAAAAAAATAGTGTCTTTCAATGTACATCCATCGTCAATCACGACGCTTGCTGACCCGAAAAATAGAAAAATGTAAAAAACGCTTTGCCTCCAATGAGGCTACCCACCATATGCCCTCTCTTCAGCTTTGAGAGCTCTGATATAGGCAAGGGGCGGGGCTACCTGGTTATGTCACGCGGTCACACTGCCCCTTCTGACATCACATAACGTCACGTGACGTCAGAAGGGGCGGTGCCACCGCGTGACGTAACCGGGTGGCTTCGCCACTTGCCTATATAAGAGCTTTATCTTTTTTTTAACAGAATTCTTTATCTTTAGCCCACTGACAGATGATGACTCATGGTTGTTAAGGATGTGGGCAGCCGGCTTCCCGCCCCGCTGCTTAACAACCATCTATTTCTTCAGACAGAATTCAAATCGGTCAATTGTTTTTCGATTGATCCAAATTCTAATCTTTCTGAAAAGTTGGAATTCGTTAAAATTAATTTTGTTTATTCGTTTTCCAACTTTTCAAAACTAATAAAATTTGGATCAAAACAATCGACCGTTTCAAATTTTGTGTGAATGAAATAACTGGTTGTTAAGCAGCGGGCTCGGAAGCCGGCCGCCTGCATCTTCAACAACCACGAGTCATTATTTGTCAGTGGGCTTCCACACTGACAGATGAATGTAAGGATAAAGAATACTGGAAATAAAAAAATGTTAAAAAAAACGGCAAGGGGTCCCCCCCAAAATCCATACCAGAGCTTTATCTGAGCATGCAGCCTGGCAGGTCAGAAAAGGGGAGGCGAGCAAGTGCTACCCCCCTCCTGAACCATACCAGGCCACATACCCTCAACTTGGGGGGGTGGGTGCTTTGGGGCAGGGGGCTCTGCGCCCCCCCACCTAAAAGCACCTTGTCCCTATGTTGATGGGGACAAGGGCCTCTTCCCGACAAGTCTGGGCTGTAGTTGTCGGGTCTGCGAGCAGGGGGCTTATCAGAATCTGGAAGCCCCCTTTACCAAGGAGGCCCCCAGATCCCGACACCCCCCTCCCAATGTGAATGGATATCGGATACATTTGAAATACAGAATAACAAAAATTTGTTCGAATTTGTATTCGAACCGAAACAAATTGCACAGGTCTAATGTAATTTTCTAACTTTTACATCTCTTACATTCATGTACATTTTAAACCACTTGGCAATAGCTGTCCAGATCTATTATACTATAATTGGGAAGAGCTCTTTTAGAGGACAACCATAGTAAAGTAGATGCAAATGTTAAATGAATGACATTTCATTTACTAAAGCAATATGGATTATAAACATATGTATTTTGAAATAATAAGACACATGTTTTCAGCTTTTTTCATCTTTTATTGCATCTCATTGTTGCTAATATACTGCATTTTTTTGCAACCTCTTCCTGTCTACATGCATGCACTCCATTGATGGCTGCATGGCATTTCTAATGCCCTGTACACACGGTCGGACATTGATCGGACATTCCGACAACAAAATCCATGGATTTTTTCCGACGGATGTTGGCTCAAACTTGTCTTGCATACACACGATCACACAAAGTTGTCGGAAAATCCGATCGTTCTGAACGCGGTGACGTAAAACACGTACTCCAAGACTATAAACGGGGCAGTAGCCAATAGCTTTCGTCTCTTAATTTATCCTGAGCATGCATGGCACTTTGTGCGTCCTATTTGTGTACACACAATCGGAATTTAACCGATCGGATTTTGTTGTCGGAAAATTTTATAGCCTGCTCTTAAACTTTGTGTATCGGAAATTCCTATGGAAAATGTGTGACAACAAGGTCCTATCACACATTTTCCATTGGAAAATCCGATCGTGTGTACAGGGCATAAGAGTGATTTCCCGATAGTAACGAGTTGTTGATCAAGCTTGGGCAATTTGTGCAGTGAACCAGCTTGTAGTCTTCATTGTAACACAGAGTGTTGTCACCTTAAAAGAGGTGCCTAAACAAGGACTTTCATGGCAGGATCACCAGTAATTATTTAAAAAATGCAAAACTTCTAAAAAAAACTTCAGATGTAAAAATATTGATATCAACTTTTAAAATTATATTAACGTGTTAAAGTGTTACTAAACCCACAACAGTAAAATCAGTCTGTACATGCAGTAAAGCATGCTTGTTATACTCACTGTGGAACCTAAGGGGTTAATCCTCTGCATTGTGTAAAAAGGCTGTTTGAGCTTGTCTTCTCTGATTCTCCCCTTCTTCCACTGTCCCCAACCCATCTCCTGATAAGACAGAGCACTCTGCACATGCTCGGTTTTGTGTGTATTGCTAGAGAGTTTTTTTTTTCTTGGGAGGGTGCATGTTATCAGCACAGGCCCAATCAACACTTTCCAGACAGAGGGTCAGGGGTCCTGCAGCCTCATAGGACAGTCAGAGTAGAATGAAAACTCCTCCTTCAAGCTTTACCCAGCTGCTCGGCTGGACACTGATGTAAGCCACAAGACTGCTGATGAGAAAAGGTATTTAGCACTTTCTATTTACTAAAAGAATTGCATTTCCATGTTTTGTGTACTGTGGGAGACCAGATATACTGAATGCAGGGTCCTGGGTTTAGTAACACTTTAAAGCCTACAGTACATCAAATTTTAGCGATTGGGTTAATACATAGTCTAGGTCCTGAACCTCAATGCAGTGGCTTGTGGCAGTTTAGTGTTTACAAAGAGGGTGGAAATAAAGGTAAAAGAGAGTGTAATGAGTAGTACACAACCAAGAGAGATAGAGGGAGCAAAATAAACTTGATGAGGGAAAGCTATGTGAGAACCAAAGGCACAGAAAGGGAAAATATAAGACGGTGTAGAGTGAGGAATTGTACGTTTGCATTAATCTGGAGCGAGATTATTGTCTTTATGTGTGAATTTTCTCTGTATAGCTATACATGTTCTTTTGTACATAATTAGCTTAGCCAGCATATGACTGGTTAATTTGAAGTTATGAGCAAGTTGCTAGATAGTCACAAACAGTCTGTAATTGCTTATTAGACACAAGTTTTAGTCAATGGACATTAGGTTAAAATTAGATGCACCTTCGAGAAACAATCTGCCATTGGATTGCTTTTCAGATGCATTTGGCAGGTGGTGAGGGGGTGCTATGTCGCCTCCACACCACCTAATTGAACCCGGTATGGGTATGGGAATGGGCATTTCCCAGTGGTGCTACTGGCAGTCAAATGCGATGGGGGGATAATTTTTGCATCTCAGTATGTGAAAACTCCCATCCACTGAATTTGCAGCCTAAAGGGGGCCAGTTGGGGGCAGAAAACACGGCACAGTGACATGTTTTTTACTGCTCTCCAACCGCAAGTGTTGATTCTGATGTTTCTAAGAGACAATGTATAGTACTGTAACTGTTGTGTGTAGCAGAGTGAGCAAAAGCAGACATCTACTACAGTTACTGACAGATAGAGATGGGCTGTTGTTATTATGTTTTTTTTTCTGTCAAGTGGCAAGGAGTTAAAGTGTTACTAAACCTAAAACTTATTTCTTTATTAGAGAATTCCAAACATCCCTGGCAGCTGTCAAAATAGCCATACAGAGGCTGCATCTCATTGGATGCAGCCACTGTTCAGCCACACTCCTTCCACAAACGTTGATTAAACAATCAACTTTTGTGAAAGAGAGTGAGGTAGCAGACACCCACTCAGCAAATTTTGGATGGTTACTCAGGAGCCATATGATATTCACACAGTGTATGGCCAGATTTAGCTGGTGTTTTTGTACAATTACTGTATAAAGATTTCCACTTCCTGTGCTGGCAGAAAGTGAAAGGGAATCTCCCCAATATGAATGCAAGCAGTAATAAACATCTAAGAATTAGTGGTAGAGGGGGCACTGGACATGGATTTTCACAGATTATCAAAATATGGACAAAGTCATTACTTGAACCCAATTGACCTGTATTCAGCAGCTCACCACAAAGACGAGGAGTTGGGAAATCTAAGTGTAATGGGTCAAAGAGAGTGCCAAATAAAAAATGCCTTAGGTGCCCAAAGTCTTTATTCTTCATTTTGTTACAACAAGCAGGGCAAAGGACAGCCAATTGGTTTCAGGGTTCACACAATCCCCCTTCAGGGCTTAGTGAAATGGCAGAATGTTAAACAGACCCAAAAGTATTTCTAAGCAGACTCATTTCCAGGCAGAGGATGTTGTAAACAAAAAACAAAAGTCAGTGCTGGTGTTCACAGTAGAAATGGCAAGGCAAAAACAATCTGACAAATGGCTTGAAGAGTTTACTTAGTTTAGTTAGCTGGTCTTTCTGTATAGCTCACTAGACACAGAGAGGTTGATTGACTTAAACTGCATAGTAGCCAATCAGCTTCTAAATTCAGCTTGTTCAATTAAGCTTTGACAAATAAACAAAACATAAAAAAAAAACTGGAAGCTGATTAGTTTCTATCCAAAGCTGCACCAGATTTTACACTCCAGTTTTAGTAAATCAATCCCAGAGTTTTGTGTGGAATTAGCATGTATGATGAGGGTTGGGCGATCTAGTGAGAGTAGCAGTCCACCCCACAGAATATTTATTACTTATTATCCAACCACTATGGGGCTTATGTTTAAGTTTGTGAATTTTAATTTCCACCATTTTATTAGAGCCCATTTGGATTTTTCCAGTGTGTTACAATAACACACATTACTGCATGTTAACCACTTGCCGACCGCCTAACGCACATATACGGCGGCAGAATGGCACGGGCAGGCAGAATCACGTACCCGTACGTGATCTGCCTCCCGCGGGCGGGGGGTCCGATCGGACCCCCCTCCCGGTGCCAGCGGCGGTCGGCATTTGACTGGGAGCGTCGGGAGGCGAGGGGGAGACCATCCGATCGTGGCCCCCCCCCCTCGCGATCGCTCCCAGCCAATCGGAATCCTCCCCTGCCTGTGTGTAGTTTCACACAGGCAGAGGATGTGATGTCATCTCTCCTCGGCTTGGCAGTTTCCGTCCCAGCGCCGAGGAGAGAAGACATGTGAGTGCACAACACACACACACACACACAGTAGAACATGCCAGGCATACTTTACACCCCCGATCCCCCCCGATCGCCCCCCGATCCCCCCCCAATCACCCCCCCCTGTCACAAACTGACAGCAAGCAGTATTTTTTTTTTTTTTTTCTGATTACTGCATGGTGTCAGTTTGTGACAGTTACAGTGTTAGGGCAGTGAGTATTACCCCCCTTTAGGTCTAGGATACCCCCCTAACCCCCCCTAATAAAGTTTTAACCCCTTGATCACCCCCTGTCACCAGTGTCACTAAGCGATCATTTTTCTGGTCGCTGTATTAGTGTCGCTGGTGACGCTAGTTAGGGACGTAAATATTTAGGTTCGCCGTCAGCGTTTTATAGCGACAGGGACCCCCATATACTATCTAATAAATGTTTTAACCCCTTGATTGCCCCCTAGTTAACCCTTTCACCACTGAGCACCGTATAACCGTTACGGGTGACGCTGGTTAGTTCGTTTATTTTTTATAGTGTCAGGGCACCCGCCGTTTATTACCGAATAAAGGTTTAGCCCCCTGATCGCCCGGCGGTGATATGCGTCGCCCCAGGCAGCGTCAGATTAGCGCCAGTACCGCTAACACCCACGCACGCAGCATACGCCTCCCTTAGTGGTATAGTATCTGTACGGATCAATATCTGATCCGATCAGATCTATACTAGTGTCCCCAGCAGTTTAGGGTTCCCAAAAACGCAGTGTTAGCGGGATCAGCCCAGATACCCGCTAGCACCTGCATTTTTCCCCTCTGCCCGGCCCAGCCCACCCAAGTGCAGTATCGATCGATCACTGTCACTTACAAAACACTAAACGCATAACTGCAGCGTTCACAGAGTCAGGCCTGATCCCTGCGATCGCTAACAGTTTTCTTGGTAGCGTTTTGGTGAACTGGCAAGCACCAGCCCCAGGCAGCGTCAGGTTAGCGCCAGTACCGCTAACACCCACACACGCAGCGTACACCTCCCTTAGTGGTATAGTATCTGAACGGATCAATATCTGATCCGATCAGATCTATACTAGCGTCCCCAGCAGTTTAGGGTTCCCAAACACGCAGTGTTAGCGGGATCAGCCCAGATACCTGCTAGCACCTGCGTTTTGCCCCTCCGCCCGGCCCAGCCCAGCCCACCCAAGTGCAGTATCGATCGATCACTGACACTTACAAAACACTAAACGCATAACTGCAGCGTTCGCAGAGTCAGGCCTGATCCCTGCGATCGCTAACAGTTTTTTTTGTAGCGTTTTGGTGAACTGGCAAGCACCAGCGGCCTAGTACACCCCGGTCGTAGTCAAACCAGCACTGCAGTAACACTTGGTGACGTGGCGAGTCCCATAAGTGCAGTTCAAGCTGGTGAGGTGGCAAGCACAAGTAGTGTCCCGCTGCCACCAAAAAGACAAACACAGGCCCGTCGTGCCCATAGTGCCCTTCCTGCTGCATTCGCCAATCCTAATTGGGAACCCACCGCTTCTGCAGCGCCCGTACTTCCCCCATTCACATCCCCAACCAAATACAGTCGGCTGCATGAGAGACATTTTTATGTCCTCCCGAGTACCCCTACCCAGCGAACCCCCCCAAAAAAGATGTCGTATCTGCAGCAAGCGCGGATATAGGCGTGACACCCTCTATTATTGTCCCTCCTGTCCTGACAATCCTGGTCTTTGCATTGGTGAATGTTTTGAACGCTACCATTCACTAGTTGAGTATTAGCGTAGGGTACAGCATTGCACAGACTAGGCACACTTTCACAGGGTCTCCCAAGATGCCATCGCATTTTGAGAGACCCGAACCTGGAACCGGTTACAGTTATAAAAGTTAGTTACAAAAAAAAGTGTAAAAAAAAAAAAAAACACATACAAAAATATAAAATAAAAAAAAAATAGTTGTCGTTTTATTGTTCTCTCTCTCTCTATTCTCTCTCTATTGTTCTGCTCTTTTTTACTGTATTCTATTCTGCAATGTTTTATTGTTGTTATGTTTTATCATGTTTGCTTTTCAGATATGCAATTTTTTATACCTTACCGTTTACTGTGCTTTATTGTTAACCATTTTTTTGTCTTCAGGTACGCCATTCACGACTTTGAGTGGTTATACCAGAATGATGCCTGCAGGTTTAGATATCATCTTGGTATCATTCTTTTCAGCCAGCGATCGGCTTTCATGTAAAAGCAATCCTAGCAGCTAATTAGCCTCTAGACTGCTTTTACAAGCAGTGGGAGGGAATGTCCCCCCCCCAACGTCTTCCGTGTTTTTCTCTGGCTCTCCTGTCTCAACAGGGAACCTGAGAATGCAGCCGGTGATTCAGCCAGCTGACCATAGAGCTGATCAGAGACCAGAGTGGCTCCAAACATCTCTATGGCCTAAGAAACCGGAAGCTACGAGCATTTTATGACTTAGATTTCGCCGGATGTAAACAGCACCATTGGGAAATTGGGAAAGCATTTTATCACACCGATCTTGGTGTGGTCAGATGCTTTGAGGGCAGAGGAGAAATCTAGGGTCTAATAGACCCCAATTTTTGCAAAAAAGAGTACCTGTCACTACCTATTGCTATGATAGGGGATATTTACATTCCCTGAGATAACAATAAAAATGATTTTAAAAAAAAAATGAAAGGAACAGTTTAAAAATAAGATAAAAAAATAATAATAATAAAGAAAAAAAAAAAAAGCACCCCTGTCCCCCCTGCTCTCGCGCTAAGGCGAACGCAAGCGTCGGTCTGGCGTCAAATGTAAACAGCAATTGCACCATGCATGTGAGGTATCACCGTGAATGTCAGATCGAGGGCAGTAATTTTAGCAGTAGACCTCCTCTGTAAATCTAAAGTGGTAACCTGTAAAGGCTTTTAAAGGCTTTTAAAAATGTATTTAGTTTGTCGCCACTGCACGTTTGTGCGCAATTTTAAAGCATGTCATGTTTGGTATCCATGTACTCGGCCTAAGATCATCTTTTTTATTACATCAAACATTTGGGCAATATAGTGTGTTTTAGTGCATTAAAATTTAAAAAAGTGTGTTTTTTCCCCAAAAAATGCGTTTGAAAAATCGCTGCGCAAATACTGTGTGACAAAAAAAAAATGAAACACCCACCATTTTAATCTGTAGGGCATTTGCTTTAAAAAAATATATAATGTTTGGGGGTTCAAAGTAATTTTCTTGCAAAAATAAATAATTTTTTTATGTAATCAAAAAGTGTCAGAAAGGGCTTTGTCTTCAAGTGGTTAGAAGAGTGGGTGATGTGTGACATAAGCTTCTAGATGTTGTGCATAAAATGCCAGGACAGTTCAAAACCCCCCCAAATGACCCCATTTTGGAAAGTAGACACCCCAAGCTATTTGCTGAGAGGCATGTCGAGTCCATGGAATATTTTATATTGTGACACAAGTTGCGGGAAAGAGACAATTTTTTATTTTTTTTATTTTTTTTTGCGCAAAGTTGTCACTAAATGATATATTGCTCAAACATGCCATGGGAATATGTGAAATTACACCCCAAAATACATTCTGTTGCTTCTCCTGAGTACGGGGATACCACATGTGTGTGACTTTTTGGGAGCCTAGCCGCGTACGGGACCCCGAAAACCAAGCACCGCCTTCAGGCTTTCTAAGGCCGTAAATTTTTGATTTCACTCTTCACTGTCTATCACAGTTTCGGAGGCCATGGAATGCCCAGGTGGCAAAAAACCCCCCCAAATGACCCCATTTTGGAAAGTAGACACCCCAAGCTATTTGATGAGAGGTATAGTGAGTATTTTGCAGACCTCACTTTTTGTCACAAAGTTTTGAAAATTGAAAAAAGAAAAAAAAAAATTTTTTTTCTCGTCTTTCTTTATTTTCAAAAACAAATGAGAGCTGCAAAATACTCACCATGCCTCTCAGCAAATAGCTTGGGGGGTCTACTTTCCAAAATGGGGTCATTTGGGGGGGGGTTGTGCCACCTGGGCATTCCATGGCCTCCGAAACTGTGATAGGTAGTGAGGAGTAAAATCAAAAATGTACGCCCTTAGAAATCCTGAAGGCAGTGATTGGTTTTTGGGGCCCCGTACGCGGCTAGGCTCCCAAAAAGTCCCACACATGTGGTATCCCCGTACTCAGGAGAAGCAGCTAAATGTATTTTGGGGTGCAATTCCACATATGCCCATGGCCTGTGTGAGCAATATATCATTTAGTGACAACTTTGTGCAAAAAAAAAAAAAAAAATTTGTCACTTTCCCGCAACTTGTGTCAAAATATAAAACATTCCATGGACTCAACATGCCTCAAAGCAAATAGCTTGGGGTGTCTACTTTCCAAAATGGGGTCATTTGGGGGGGTTTTATGCCATCTGGGCATTTTATGGCCTTCAAAACTGTGATAGGTAGTGAGGAGTAAAATCAAAAATGTACGCCCTTAGAAATCCTTAAGGCAGTGATTGATTTCCGGGGCCCCGTACGCGGCTAGGCTCCCAAAAAGTCCCACACATGTGGTATCCCCATACTCAGGAGAAGCAGCTAAATATATTTTGGGGTGCAATTCCACATATGCCCATGGCCTGTGTGAGCAATATATCATTTAGTGACAACTTTTTGTAATTTTTTTTTATTTTTGTCATTATTCAATCACTTGGGACAAAAAAAATGAATATTCAATGGGCTCAACATGCCTCTCAGCAAATTCCTTGGGGTGTCTACTTTCCAAAATGGGGTCATTTGTGGGGGTTTTGTACTGCCCTGCCATTTTAGCACCTCAAGAAACGACATAGGCAGTCATAAATTAAAGGCTGTGTAAATTCCAGAAAATGTACCCTAGTTTGTAGGAGCTATAACTTTTGCGCAAACCTATAAATATACACTTATTGACATTTTTTCTACCAAAGACATGTGGCCGAATACATTTTGGCCTAAATGTATGACTAAAATTGAGTTTATTGGATTTTTTTTAGGACAAAAAGTAGAAAATATCATTTTTTTTCAAAATTTTCGGTCTTTTTCCGTGTATAGCGCAAAAAATAAAAACGGCAGAGGTGATCAAATACCATCAAAAGAAAGCTCTATTTGTGGGAAGAAAAGGACGCAAATTTCGTTTGGGTACAGCATTGCATGACCGCGCAATTAGCAGTTAAAGCAACGCAGTGCCGAATTGTAAAAAGTGCTCTGGTCAGGAAGGGGGTAAAACCTTCCGGGGCTGAAGTGGTTAATACACGTTATATTCCTTAGCAAGTTGTAGTGCTATTCACTTTGAATGACACTCCAGTGCACTATGGCAGTGCAGTTCCAATGCACATACAGTAAATTGCAGTTTGCCACAATGCACAGGAATGCAGTACCGTGTATTTTGGTCCATTGCGTTGCCAAAAATGGTGCATGTCCACTTTTTTAACATGTGGTGCATTGCCATCCTATTCATTTTAACAGGCTACTTTAACACAATGCACATCAGTGCACAAAAAAGCACATAAAAGCAATGCACCAGCAGCAAACTGCAGAACAGAGAAATGCCCCTTAGTAAAGTAGTGGACAGTCCTGGACAAAGCCCTAAGAACACTAGCCAGTGTTCTTCTTTGTGTGGACCATCGGCTGACTTATGCCGTGTACACACGAGCTGACTTTTTGACAGCAAAGGTCCGACAGAACGAATCCACCGGACAATTCGATCGTGTGTGGGCTTCATCGGACCTTTGCTGTCAAAAAATCAGACGGACTTTAGATTTAGAACATGTTTCAAATCTTTCCGACGGACTCGAGTCCGGTCGAAAAATCCATTCATCTGTATACTAGTCCGACGGACAAAAAACGACGCAAGGGCAGCTTTTGGCTACTGGCTATGAACTTCCTTATTCTAGTCCCTTCATACGTCACGTTCAAACCAGCGGACTTTCGGACGGACTTTAGTCCGTTTGTGTGTGGGCAAGTCCGATCGTTCAAAAGTCCGTAGTAACTCCGTTGAAAGTCCGTCGGAAAGACCGTCGGACCCTTGATGCTGAAAAGTCCGCTCGTGAGTACGCGGCATTAGAGCGCAAGAGGGGATAACTGTGTAAGGATCTTTAGGGTGCACACCAGGTCCCCCATTGACATGTTCCTCTGTGACATCACTGGGAGCCGGCTATCTTTCTGGGGGCCAGCCTCCAGATTATGCACATGAGCTACAAAATAATGTTTTTCCTCTTTTTTTTGCTAAATATATAGGAAAATGTAATATGTAAGCAAAACTAAAGTAATCTGCCATTCCCTAGGGCTTTTACTATAATCTGTAAGTCATCTTCATCACTCCATTGCAAGAGCAGACATCTTCACCTGGTCTTCCTTCAGGTTCGGAATCTGTGGCCTTTAAATTGGCCAAATCAGGGTGATGTAACTTCAACGCATGCATGTGGAAGTTAATTCATCCTGGTACCTGTACGCTGAGAATGTACACTGAGCTGTGCATATGCAGTTTAGTGCAGTGCCGGGACAAGGTCATTTGGTGCCCAGGGCGAAGATGAAAAACTGCGCCCCCCCCCCCCTGAAAAGCTACAGTGCCTACAGACAATGGGATCTATACTAATGCATCAGTGACAGTGCATTAACCCCCTTCCTGCTGCACATTACCAATACCATTGCTAATTAAGAAAACTCCCCTCAGAGACTGCAGACACAATATAAGACAAGGGATGGTTAGAGACTGAGGACACAATGCAGGTGATGGTTAGAGACTGCAGACATGATAAAAGTGATGGAAAATGTTAAGGTAGGGGTAAATGGCGCTGCCTATAATGGGTTATCTGTTGTGACAGATGTGCTAAATATGTGATAAAAAGGCACCCGCTCAACACCAGGAAAAACTTTGTGCATAAATAATGTCCCCACCTATTGTGTGAAGGGGGTCTGATCTGTGAGATACCCCTCTACAATCTATGTAGTGAACTAGTTAAATACAATATATAAAGATGAAAGCTCATAGAGCCAACACGCATATGTTTAGTACCCTCCAACCATCAAATAGACGTGTCTGATCATGGTAGGGGGTGTACTAGACATTCAATACTCCATGTGAGTGATTGGTGAAAAATTGTTTGTAAAAATGTTATAAATCATACAGGTGTAAGCATCTAATCCACATATAAAAGAAAAATATATATATATAAATATATAGTCCCGGCATAGAACTCCAGTTCCAAAAAATATATATAAATCAAATACAGTCCCAAAAAGTATATAAAGTGTGTATAAAGTTCCAGCAAAAAAAAAAAAATATATAGATATATAGTGTTCCAGCTGTGATCCAACAGTATTCTTATTAGTGACTTTCGTGTAGATAATCAACTAGTATCCAGTGACTTGCGGTGCTCCCCCTCAAGGATCCCCACTCACCAGCTCCCTGCACCCCTGCAGGGGTAGTAGGCATGTAGTATTAAGCCTTGATGTGGTCTCCTTGATTCCAGTAGGTTGGTTCCTGGGTACTCACGCTCCAGGCACAGAGCCGATCCGCAATGTGGTCATCCACATAGGAAAGAGAAACAGGGCTCCCGTAGTGTATTACGTTTTTTAAAAAGAATTTTTGATTACCCAACAACTCGGGCTCATAAAGTAAATACACTAAAAATTATAAATTAAAAACAAAAACAAAAAACAACCAGTCACACTGCGTTCAGTGGTAAGCACGAAGAGAATTCGTGGAACCCAGAGCCAACAGCTGAGCGGCGTGCACCTCAGCTGCGTTCCACACTCTCTTCCACTTCCACGTGTGACGTAATCGCGTAGCTCCGCCTTACGCGTTTCATCATTGACATTGTCAAAGGCGATCAAAAGACCCCTTTGACAACGTCGATGACGAAACGCGTAAGGCGGAGCTACGCGATTACGTCACACGCGGAAGTGGAAGAGAGTGTGGAACCACATTGCGGATCGGCTCTGTGCCTGGAGCGTGAGTACCCAGGAACCAACCTATTGGAATCAAGGAGACCACATCAAGGCTTAATACTACATGCCTACTACCCCTGCAGGGGTGCAGGGAGCTGGTGAGTGGGGATCCTTGAGGGGGAGCACCGCAAGTCACTGGATACTAGTTGATTATCTACACGAAAGTCACTAATAAGAATACTGTTGGATCACAGCTGGAACACTATATATCTATATATATATTTTTTTTTTTTGCTGGAACTTTATACACACTTTATATACTTTTTGGGACTGTATTTGATTTATATATATTTTTTGGACCTGGAGTTCTATGCCGGTACTATATATTTATATATATATATTTTTCTTTTATATGTGGATTAGATGCTTACATCTGTATAATTTATAACATTTTTACAAACAATTTTTCACCAATCACTCACATGGAGTATTGAATGTCTAGTACACCCCCTATCATGATCAGACACGTCTATTTGATGGTTGGAGGGTACTAAACATATGCTTGTTGGCTCCATGAGCTTTCATCTTTATATATTGTATTTAACTAGTTCACTACATAGATTGTAGAGGGGTATCTCACAGATCAGACCCCCTTCACACAATAGGTGGGGACATTATTTATGCACAAAGTTTTTCCTGGTGTTGAGCGGGTGCCTTTTTATCACATATTTAGCACATCTGTCACAACAGATAACCCATTATAGGCAGCGCCATTTACCCCTACCTTAACATTTTCCATAACATTAGCCACCCTCTAGGAGGGTTGTTTAAGGGGAGGCTGCACACCTAAGTCCGTGAGCGCGGAAACCCTTCTTTATCCATGATAAAAGTGATCAATGCGGTCTCACCAGTGCCCATCAAATGCAGCCTACCGCTTTGCCCATCAATGCCGCCTCATTGTGCCCATAATCACAACCTTTTTGTGCCCATCAATGCCGCCTCACTGTGCCCCTAATCGCAACCTCTCTGTGCCCATAATTACAGCCTCACTGTGCCAATCAATGCCGCCTCACTGTGCCCATCAATGCCACCTCACTGTGTCCATAATTACAGCCTCTCTGTGCCCATCAATGTCGCCTCACTGTGCCTGTCAATGCCACCTCACTGTGCCCATAAATGCCGCCTCACTGTGCCCATAATTGCAGCTTCTCTGTGACCATAATCGCAGCCTCTCTGTGCCCATAATCGCAGCCTCTCTGACCATAATCACAGCCTCTTGGTGCCCATATTAGCAGCCTCTCTGTGCTCATAATCACAGACACTCTGTGCCCATAATTGCAGCCTCACTGTGCCCATCAATGCCGCCTCGCTGTGCCCATAATTGCAGCCTCTCTGTGCCCATAATTTCAGCCTCACTGTGCCCATCATTGCCGCCTCACTGTGCCCATCAATGCCACCTTACTGTGCCCTTCAATGCCGCCTCACTGTGCCCATAATCGCAGCGTCTCTGTGACCATAATTGCAGCCTCTCTGCCCATAATCGCAGCCTCTCTGTGACCATAATCGCAGCCTCTCGGTGCCCATAATCGCAGCCTCTCGGTGCCCATAATCGCAGCCTCTCTTCCCATAATCGCAGCCTCTCTGCCCATAATCACAGCCTCTCAGTGCCCATAATCCCAGCCTCTCTGCCCATAATCAAAGCCTCTTGGTGCCCATAATAGCAGCCTCTCTGTGCCAGTAGCAGCCTCTCTGTGCCTATGAATGCAGACTCACCATAGCCTGCCCTGGATCACACAGCGGACATCTCCCGCAGATCTGTGTGTCACATAGCTGGGTCTGTGTGTGTGTGTTCATCGGCGCCGTAACAACGTCCCGCCCCCTAAACTGGCTCGTGTGATAGGCAAAACACTGGTTCAATCTGCTACCACATAAGCCGGTCAAGGGGGGTGGGACCTTGTTAAGGCCTCATCGAACACACACACACAGACCCAGCTATGTGACACACAGCGCTCCCAGTGCTGTGTAACAAACAAGAGGAGGAGGTGGGAGGGGATCGTTGCAGCCACAGATCAAAGCGGCCCCAAGCGCCCCCCTTCCTCCAGTAAATGGTCCCATCCCTTCTGCCCACCCCTTGTACCGGCCCTGGTTTAGTGTACATTCAGAAGAAATATTGCTGTCAGCTAAGGCACATACTTTTACAGCAGAAGAGACACACAGATTCTTTTTTGCAGTAAATCCACTTTCAAATGCTCTATATTTTTTGGAACCAACAGGTGGAGTTTAAGACTCCAATTTACTCTGTTATCACTAACTACCCTTTTATTGAAAAAGGCTGTCCTTTACTGAGATTAGTAGTTCGGGGTAACATTTACACACAAAATGAAATGATTCATCAAGACTCAGCCCCAGGTTTCTGTGAGAGTCTGTCTGCCTGAAAGGAGACAATTATTACTGCTCTGTCTCTTTAGACAGCCCATAGTACTTTGAAAATCTTTTGTCATGTATTAAATGCTCATTTATAAAACAAAGATTGCATACTTATGGGCATACCCCACTTTTAAGTACACAATGGGGTTTATTTACTAAAGCTGGAAAGTGCAAAATAAGGCTCACTTCTGCATAGAAACCAATGAGCTTCCAGGTTTTATTACCAAAGCTTAATTGAACAAGCTGGGGTTAGAAGCTCATTGGTTTGTATGCAGAAATGAGCCTGATTTTGCACTTTCCAGCTTTAGTAAATAAACCCCATTGTGTACTTAAAAGTGGGGTATGCCTGTATATTGAAAAAAGCAGATATGAAACAGCTTAAAATGTATTATTTTGAAGAAAAAAATTCTAATTAGCAAAATGAAATAAACACATTAGATCTATCACTACCACCTCCATATTAAAATAAATAATTATTGAACCCTAACAATCTACCTAAGAATTGTGACTGAACATGCATATAAAAAAAGCAATGAAATATTGTCAGCTATTTTTGGCAGTCAATTTTAATTATGCAAACTAAAAAATAATAATACAAGTATCAATATCACAAGATTATGTGCCATTGTCCACAATAAAGTTGGAAATTAAAGTAACTGCTGATTTTCCACTGCATATTACTAGGAAATGGCATGCATTTAAGTGATTTCAGATTTGATTTGAGAACATGACACTGATACAATAGTGTAATCATTTGTTTTTCAAAAATACTACAGAAGATTGTTTATATTTAAACTTTATTTGTGCAATATCCAGTCCCATATTTAGAAAAAGGGATATCCATATGGAGTTTGCAGGAAATGTATCTAAGATTTTCCATTTACCTCTACATAGTATTTTTTAATTGTCACCTCATCATGCACAAAAATGAGAAAATTTGAGCTGTGAGATTATAAATGATATTTGTGTATTTCATGATACAACATGAAAGCAAGCATCCTTCTGCAGAGTTTATATATGATTGTAAAGTAGTAATGTAGAAGCCTTTAAAATATTGATGTTGTGGTTTGATGGCATCTTGTGCACTGTATATTATGCTGGGTTGAACTAGTATTCATTAAAATACAGCTACATTTATTTGTATGACAGTATAAACAAAGAACCATATCCAGTAATTGTTGGATGCACAAACCTTAAAGTAAATAAAAAAACCTTCTTTCCCATACTACATTTGAGTCTCACATACTCCCCTTCCTAGATACTGCAGCTCACAGTAGAAGGGTTTTAGCAACACAAGCAGTTCTGTCAATCTAGAAAGCAGGGGACAGTACCAGGTGTGGCCAGGTGCTGATTGACAGGATACAGGTTTGTGAATTATCAGTGACAATTCTGATAGCCATACCCCTGCAAAATGTTTTCATCCTACATTACTCTAAGCAGACACAGCCTACATGAGAGTATGTATTTCAATGGCAGTCTCAAGAGGACTTGCAGGGGAACTACAAGAAAACTGTAAGCGCAGATGCACTTAGAATTTAGTGCTGCAACGCATATCTTTTTTTTAATGGAAGGCCATAGTTCTGTTTTAAATGTGAGGCTGAGGCTTAGTGTTTTACTACCCCACATGTCAAAGTGCCTTTTTGCAACTCTGAGTTTACTTTTTCTGAAGTTCCCAGACTACAACGTTTCCAATAAAGCCATCTGAAACTAATAGCATTTCTTATTAACAAGAAGTTATTGAGGGATTGTTTTTGAGGTCCTGACAAGATGCCTTCTTACCAAGACATTAAGCCACATAGGTGTTTTTTATTATGAATTTTCTGTGCATTCACACAATTTAATGTGATATCTGACAAATAAAAGAATAGATTCAGTTTCAAAACTACTTTTATAGTTGACTTCATGGCCAGTGGCTGCCCAGACTTTTGACCAAATTGAAACTACTGAAAGTTCCTTTGGAACAAGAACTGATATGAATGGTCAATGTAACCTGTGAACCATTGAAAAACTTGTATATAATACCGAATTGGAGATAAACAACAATATTCCTTCTTACTTCACCTAGTAAAATGCTGTTTTTCTACTGCTTGCCTAAAAATTTGGTAACTATTTGAGAACAATGATATTGGACTTTATAGGCACTTAAGTACACAAGATTTCCTTAAAAAATTAAACATCCTTATTACAAAAATGTTTAAAAAACATAGACAAACATTGGTGAAATACACAATCAAATTAAATGCCTATATATTAGCAACAAAAATACCAATAACTGCACTGTATAAATTCATAAACGTGTCCTAAACACTTCACAATATTCCAACAGGCTTGGTGTAGACTTGGTTAGGCATGTATGGTAACTGTAGTTTTCAGAGAGCGTTAGGTCAAGCAGCCCTTAGACCAGGTAAAAGTATAATGGTAGCACAAGGTCACCACTTGTAGTGGACACCCGCCTGGAACATCCGCCGCTTCATAGCCCATCCAGCATGGAATGGTGGCACATTTTTTATTGTATCACCACATTGTGGTACTGTGGATACTAGAACAATCAACTCTAATTCTAAACATTTCGTAAGCCATACCCCAAGCTGACTCTATTCCTATATACAGTGGAGGAATGAATGAGGTAGTCCACCAATACACTGTATACTGAAACAGGCAGCTTGAGAAAGTAACAGGAGCCCAATGGATGAGGTGATGCCTCACCTGATAACACTTTGAAGAAGCTGTTACTGTAGCTCAGATTAGGCACAACCCAACTGTAACATATGGTGATAAATACCAGGTGGAATTATAACAGGATGTGTACTGTCCTGGTGTTGGTCAGGGGTGGGCCTAGAGGCATTTTAGTTTATGTAGACATTGGATGTACCGTTTGGAAGCCCCAACTATCTCTTCTGTGTCTTGTATTTAAATACCAAGCTTATAAAATACCAATTAGAATATTATATTTGGAGGAAATTATTTTTTTTGGAAAAATTCATTAGCGCTGTACTTATTATAAAAGATGCAGTAAATATGTCACCCCAAGAATAAATCCCCCAGTTTTTGAAAAATACAAATTTGGCTACAGAGTGCAAAGTGCAAGGGAGACAAACATTTGCAAATTATAAGTTGACAGTGCAGAAAAATTTAAGTACAGCTCCAGACAAGCCTTTTTTTCTTCTTCATTTTAAGTAGCACCTCTGTCAAGTTATTATTGCTGTCTGTACCCCTATAGGACAGGATGTGACAGAAGGTGAGAAATATATATATATATATATATATATAACTTCTGTATGACTTCTGTTTTTATTGATGTCTATGGCTTATTCCCCACCTGCACTCCCACTTTTTAAATAGGCATCCTCTCTACGCTATCAAAAGCAAAAAACTTGGCTGGGGTTAGTCATATTTGAAGAACAATGAGTTTGCAGATTCACCTGGACATCAAAGATTTAAGTGCTCATGCTATGCATTTTTGGAGAAACAGGGTAAAACAAAAAAGTAGCGCTGTCTGTCTCTATGGGGTTAATTTACTAAAACTTGAGAGTGCAAAATTTGGTGCAGCTCTGCATAGAAACCAATCAATCCAGTTTTTTTGTCAAAGTTGAATAGAGCAAGCTGAAGTTAGAAACTGTTTGGCTACCATGCACAGCTGCACCAGATGTTGCATTCTACATTTTTAGTAATTAACTATGTGAGAAGTATAAAAGGGGACCCTGTTGATAGAGAGCATGATGGTGCTGAATCATTATGGGTGAAACAGCATAAGAGTAATTATTGCTATAGGCCACCCAGTGTTAATGTGGAGGGGGAGATTCAGCTCCTTGCACAGATAGAAAGGGCTGGGACAGTGATAATAATAGGATATGTTAACCACCTTGAAACTGAATGGTGTAATGGCACTGGTGGAACAGTTAAAGTGAAGAAATGTACAAACCTATTACAAGAACTTGGTAGATCATAAGCTCAATAATAACATGCAATGCCAAGCTGCGGTTTCCAAAGTGAGCAAAGTCCGTTCTTGTATTAAGAGAGGTATGGACTCCAGAGAGAGAGATATAATTTTGTCACTGTACAAATCATTAGTAAGACCTCATCTGGAATATGCAGTTCAGTTTTGGGCACCAGTTCTCAAAAAGAATATTGGGAAATTGGAGAAAGTGCAGAGAAGGGCAATCAAACTGATAAGAGGCATGGAGGAGCTCAGCTATAAGGAAAGATTAGAGAAACTGAATCAATCCCCTCTTGAGAAGAGGGGATTAAGGGTGGATATGATCAACATGTACAAATACATAAATGATCCATATCGTGAACTTGGTGTTGGTGTTGAGTTTTTCACTTTAACGTCATCACAGAGGACAAGGGGGCACCCTTTACATCTAGAGGAAAAAAGATTTCATCTCCAAATATGGAAAGGTTTCTTCACAGTAAGAGCTGTGAAAATGTGGAATAGACTCCCTTCAAAGGTGGTTATGGCAAGCTCAGTTGATTGCTTTAAAAAGGCCTGGATTCTTTCCTAAATGCACGCAATATAACTGGGTTCTAACGGTAAAGCTGATCCAGGGTAAATCCGATTGCCTCTTGGGGGATCAGGAAGGAATTTTTTCCCCTGCTGTAGCAAATTGGATCATGCTTTGCTGTTTTTTTTTTTTGCCTTCCTCTTGATCAACTGTGGGTATAGGTTTGTGTATATGGGATTGTATTTATTTATTTTTTTTGGTTGAACTTGATGGACTTGTCTTTTTTTCAACCTGAGTAACTATGTAACTATGCAAGTCAATTTTATGGTACAGTTGATAGAAGCCCCAGTTAAAAGTGATGCTCTGTTTGACCTGGTGATCTCAAAACATGCAGATATTATTACCAATGTTCATATAACAGAACATCTGGGTAGCAGTGACCATAACATGCTTTCATTTAATGTCAGCTGTAAGCAACAAGTACATACTGGAAAGATAAAAACATTTAACTTTTTCACACTGGGGCGACCTGTCAGATGACTTGGCCATCTGACAAGTCGCTCTCCATTCAGTGCAATTGAACCATTCTAATTGGAGCAACTCAAGTCACTCCAACTTAGAAAAAGGTGCCTGTACTACTTGGGGTCGACTTTGAAACAGCTTGCATTGACTTCTATTAAAGAAGTCATTTGCAAGGCGCGCTGAAGTTGCTCTGTGCGGGGCGACTTTGAACCCACTCCTGTGTGAACTAAAAAAATAAATTTTCCAAGGATGAGGGTTGCTCTCCAAGACTTATGCCCCGTACACACGGTCGGACTTTGTTCGGACATTCCGACAACAAAATCCTAGGATTTTTTCCGACGAATGTTGGCTCAAACTTGTCTTGCATACACACGGTCACACAAAGTTGTCGGAAAATCCGATCGTTCTAAACGCGGTGACGTAAAACACGTACGTCGGGACTATAAATGGGGCAGTGGCCAATAGCTTTCATCTCTTTATTTATTCTGAGCATGCGTGGCACTTTGTCCATCGGATTTGTGTACACATGATCGGAATTTCTGACAACGGATTTTGTTGTTGGAAAATTTTATATCCTGCTCTCAAACTTTGTGTGTCGGAAAATCCGATGGAAAATGTGTGATGGAGCCTACACACGGTCGGAATTTCCGACAACAAGGTCCTATCACACATTTTCCGTCGGAAAATCCGACCGCGTGTACGGGGCATTAAACTGGGAGAGAGTATTGTCATCAAAGAACACAAAACAGAAATGGGAATGCTTCAAAATGATGAGCACACTGCGAAATATATTCCCATGGTCATGGCCAAAGTTTAAAAAAGCTATAAATAACAAGAAAAGAGCATTTGAAAAGTAAAAAACAAAAACATAAAAACACTATCATCATTTAGAAGTTACAAAGAATTTAACACAAAGGTTGCAAAAAGTCAAATGAACAACAGGTTGCAAAAGAGAGTAGGACAAACCTGCCTAAAAAATCTTCAAATAAATTAGCAGTTAAAATGTCAGGTCTGAGCATGCAAGCCCTTTACAAAATAATATAGAGATGGCGACTGGGTACAAAGAATTACAGATTAGGGATATCAAATACCTTCTTCAGCTCTGTTTATAGAAAGGAGCATGGGGGAACTCAAGCTCATAATGGGGATAAACCCTAAATAAACCACTATGACAAAAAAATGTATATGGGCCAGAAATATTTAGACAGAATAATAGTGAATAACGCATCCAGACCAGATGTCCTAAAAGTTAAAGAGATTGTAAAGTCTAATTTTTTTTCTATAAAAATAACAAACATGTTATACTTACCTGCTCTGTGCAGGGTCCCTGACTGGAGCTCCTGGCCCCTCCCTCCTGTTGAGTGCCCCCACAGGAAGCATCTTGCTATGGGGAAACTCGAGCTGAGCTGCAGCTCAATGTGTACATTCAGACACGGAGCTGTAGTTTAGCCCCACCCCCTCTCACTCCTGATTGGATAACTGAGTTTGATTGACAGCAGCGGGAGCCAATGGCGCCGCTGCTGTGTCTCAGACAATCAGGATGTAGAGACCCAGAGGGCCGATTCACTCGTGGACATCGCTAGACAGAGATGGGGCTTAGGCAAGTATTGGGGGGGCTGGGGGGGCTGCTGCACACAGAAAGCTTTTTATCTAAATGCAAAGAATGCATGAAGATTAAAAAAAAAACTTCTAATTTTACAATCACTTTAAGCTCTGTTCAAAGTCATTGTTTCTATTTTTTGGACTCTTTAATGACTGGCATAGTAGCACTGGTACTATTTTTTATTTAGTTATTGTTTTATTTTGATAAAAAAGTATACTTGGGAGAAGTCAAGATTTTCCAATTGTACAGTCAGATTTACAAACATCCTGGTTGGAACAACAAACCTACTCTAAACAAGGTGGCAGAGGAAAGTGATGTGAGTGTAGTGTGTGGATAACCCCTCAGCATCTACTTTTCTCAGCCCAGCTGGTTTGAAAAGTAACTGTACACAAAATTGATATGTATATTTGGAATAGAATGTGTGCCTTTGGTGTGTTTTCACAGTTGTCTCAATCACCAGAATTAGGAAACCTCCACCATGGTTTTAACAGACAAAAGCGTGGCTTTACATTAGAGCTACTTGTGTCTGCCTAAATATCCTCTATATATTATTTATGTTATGTTATTTTATTGTATTTTTTTTGTGTGAAAAAAGGCGTACAAAGCATATAAAAATGGTATTAGATATTGTCATCAAAGGTCACATAGACCAAGGATGTACAGAACTAATAGAGGTTGCTTAAATAATCAATTCCATCACAGAAAGCCATCATGTTATGAGAGAATCAAAGTCTAAGTAACTACTTACCAATTAGTTTGACTTCTATAGTTAGGAAGATACTGGAGAGCTTCAATAAAAAGACCACATAGATGAGTTCTTGCTGAAAAAATATATATTTTAGGCAATAGACACATGGATTCAGGAAAGACAGAAGTTGTCAAACAAGTCAGATTTTTTTTTTATGAGGAAGTAAGGAAAAATCTTAGACAACAGAATCGGCTGTGGATATAGTATATTTGGATTTTGCAAAAGCATTAGACACAGTTCCCCAGACATAGCTATGTGTAAGGTAATGTCTACAGGCTTGGAAAATTCAGCTTGTAAATGGATAGAAAACTGGCTAAAAGACCGAATTCAGAGAGTAGTGGTTATTGATTCTTACTCTGAATGGTCTAAGGTCTAATGGTCTAATATTAGTGGTTTACCCCAAGGTTCAGTGTTGACACTCTTACTTTTTAATATATATAAATGATATAGAGTCTGAGATTAAAAGTATCATTTCAATATTTGCAGAAGACACCAAGCTATGTAGTGGAATAATGTCTATACAGAATGTTTTCAACTGGGGGAAAAAACAATGGATAAGGATCTGGGCATTCTGATAGATCATAGACTTGAAGTGATGGTAAACCCAAAAGTTAACATTTATTATATTGCAGCTTACCAATTCTAACATGTAATGGCTCCATGTCTTTTCTTTTTGACTTTCTTTCTTCTATTTTCATCTGGTGATCCAGCCATGAAGTATGTTGTTTTTCAAAAGAACACGCTTTCCAGCAGAATGTATCAGTTACAGAGATGAGACAAACCATTTAACATATTGTTTCATCTAACATCTTACAATGATTAGCTTTAATTTATTATGTAAAAACTTAATACAAAACAGAAAAAAATGTTGCTGGAATTTGGCTTCAATTTGTTGTGTATTTAAATCTGCTCATACATCTTACACTTCCCTCCCCCCTGGCTGACAATGCTGCTGTCCAAAGGTGCCCCCTTTGCTCATTCATCTAGAGTAGGGGCACTGTAATACAGGAGGTGTGTTTCTAGTCTGATCACCACGAAGGGAAAAAAGCCCCGAAAACGAATGCAGCCACCACATCTAATGATTGGTAAGCTGCAATATATTAAATGTATGGATTATTACCACTTTAATAATGTATGCAATACCAAACTTCAATTCCTAAAACAAGCAAAATACTTACTTGTAATAAAAGAGGTATAAACTTCAGAGAGGGAGAGATCATTTTGCACCAGTACAAATCACTAGTAAGACCTCATCTAGAACATGCAGTTCAGTTTTGGGCACCATATCACAAAAAGGATATTGGGGAACTGGAGAAAGTGCAGAGAAGGGCAACCAAACAGATAAGTGGCATGGAGGAGCTCAGCTACGAGGAAAGATTAGAGGAACTGAATCTATTCCCTCTTGAGAAGAGGAGATTGAGGGGGGATATGATCAACATGTACAAATACATAAATGATCCATATCGTGAACTTGGTGTTGGTGTTGAGTTATTCACTTTAAGGTCATAACAGAGGACAAGGGGGCACTCTTTACATTTAGAGGAAAAACATTTCATCTCCAAATATGGAAAGGTTTCTTCACAGTAAGAGCTGTGAAAATGTGGAATAGACTCTCTCCAGAGGTGGTTATGGCAAGCTCAGTCAATTGCTTTAAAAAAGGCCTGGATTCCTTCCTAAATGTACACAATATAACTGGGTACTAACATTTATAGGTAAAGTTGATCCAGGGAAAATCCGATTGCCTCTTGGGGGATCAGGAAGGATTTTTTTCCCCTGCTGTAGCAAATTGGATCATGCTTTGCTGTTTTTTTTTGCCTTCCTCTTGATCAACTGTGGGTATAGGTTTGTGTATATGGGATTGTATTTATTTATTTATTTTTGAACTTGATGGACTTGTGTCTTTTTTCAACCTGACTAACTATGTAACTATGTAAGTCAATTTTATGGTACAGTTTATAGAAGCCCCAGGTAAAAGTGATGCTCTGTTTGACCTGGTGATCTCAAAACATGCAGATATTATTAAGGGAGGATATGACCACCATGTATAGCTGATTCAAAATACTTCAGCATTGTGGATGGTAAGTTAGGGTATTGGCAGTTAAGCCTAAATAAGGATAGATCCATGCATAAAAGCATCACAAGGAATGTAGCACTTTATTGACGTACCTTTTGGCATGTGATCTGCACAAATGTTTTAAAAGTGGATTGATAAAACTTTAGCAGGGCACATATGGTAGCCTGCTCTGTGGACAATCTCTTACTGTTTGCTGGCATTATTTAAGAGCATGATTGTAAAATTAAGCCATGTTTGGAAGATTCAGGGGGGAAAATATTAGTCCATGTAAAAAAAAATACATACATACTAAGCACAAGTAAACTCAAGAACATTGGGCACATTTTGTTATCGGGAGGTTTAGAGCAAATCCACATTAAAATGTAGTAACTTCTCACTTGTCAAACCACCTGCCAAACCACCTGGTAAAATAATTCCACATTTTGCTGGTGTATTATGAGCTCCAAAAGAACTTTCAAAGAAAAGTTTTATCTTTCAACAGAAATATCACTAGAATGATGCGCTGAAAAAAGAACATTGCAAATTTTGAACATCAGCATAATATGATCTGTTAATAGAAGTGGCAATTCACATTGTAATTTAATTGGCATAGATGATAGTATGACTTTTGCGTGCTTTTCGTAAAATAATAGTACAATATTTATTTATACAAAACCCCAAAATAAAAATATATCAAAATTACAGCATTTTTTTAAAGCTCAACACAGCCTATTACCATTGCAATATAAGTAGCTTGTTTATTCAGTATATGGGGTTATCCACTATATATGAATTTAAATATACTCCTAGCAGTGGGTAGAGCCTGTTGTATGGGATTATAACATATAAAATACAATTGCAGTAATTTTATTATGTCTTTATCTTGGGGGTTTTTTTATAAATAAAGATTGTACTATTAATTAAAATGTCATATGAAATATGGAATGTGGCACATGCCTTTATAGCTAATATTATTTGATATAATATATGATAATTCACGATGATAGCTGCAAGACAAAGATCAGCTAAACCCAAGCAGAAAAGGAAATGCATGTAACAATATTTAAATGTGAACTTTACTATCAATGCAGTATATTGATATTAATAAGCACCTTTCCTCCAACAATACCACTATTTTGCAGTTATAACTGGAATGTTTCAGGAAAGTTTTCTATAAAGTTTTGGAGTGTGTCTGTGGGAATATTTACTCACTTAGTCCAAACAGCATTTGTGATTATGGGTACTGATGTATAAAGAGATGATCTGGTTTGCAACTGGCTTTACACTTCATCCCAAAGTTGTGTAATAAGGTTGAGGTCTTGGAGCTTTTCAGGACCAAACCTGTCATAATATGTGTTTATGGACCTGGCTTTGGGCACAGGGGTATCGTCTTCTGGAATATAGAAGGGCCCTTTCCCAAACTGTTGCCACAAGGACGCACACATATAGTATACATATTGGGTGGCTAGTTAATGGAAAGTCAGATAACAAATCCTTTGAAGCAGTCTTGAAGAAAAATACATCTGCCCTAGTTAGGATGCAAAGAATAATGCTATGTCTACAAAAACATTATTTTGCAATGACCCCCAATTCTGGTTCCGGTTGCCAGGTTTATCCCCTAAACAGGAAACAGATAAAAGATGACATCATCACTGATAAAGTATTTGAGATTGAGTGATTTTTAATTATGTGCAGCTTTGTCAAAACTAATAACCCTTGTGAAGAGTTGGTTGCAATCTAATCTAAAAGTTTCACAATCTGTCGGGATTTAACTGATAAACCCACATGGAAGGACTCATGGAAGTTGAGAAATGTAAAAACAGAAAATGGAATGTTCTCTGCTGTCCAATTATAACTGCTCAAATTAGACAGAATTTTAACACTTGGGACAAACTCCATTTACTTTACATTAAAATGTTTATATTTCACGAAAAAGGAAGGAATATTGTACAGCTTTCACAGACAGTATTTAAAACACTTGGAGTAGGATCCATTTTTATAAAGGACACACAGCCTGCAACTTCTCAGCCCAAAAAAGCACATTAAAATGTATATATTTAACAGAAATAGGAAGAAATATTGTACAGACTCCACAGACAGTATTTAACCACTTGTGGTATTCCACATCTTCAAAATGACAAACAGCATGCAGCTCACCAGTCTAGAAATACACATTCCATTATGCTGAGTCCTTTGCAACCAGTGATTTCAATAAATCTCATTAATTTACTTGCCAAAAATCTCCAATCATGTAAACAAGGGTAGGGGTAGCATGACATTACAAAGCAAATATGCACACATGGCTAAATTTGGCCCTGGGAGATGTTTTTTTGGAAGTCCTTGACAGGATTGGATGTCTCCATTGGTCTACACAATATTTTTTTGGCTGGTGTTGGGTATCATTTATCATGATTTACTTGGATCTGTAAACCTGGATGAAGTGATTGATGATGGATGTACATTTTGGGACATTCTTGGCTTTTTTTTTTTTTTTTTTATAAAAGACATGTCAAAAGTTATGTGTCTTTATTTACTGAGAACATTGTTTTGTATGAACGAGTATACTATGTACCTCTTACTCATTCAAATGGGGTTGCTGGCATCTGGGTGTCCCCTTATTTTTAAAGGGGACTGCAAGATTCCAATAATCCCTTCTCACCTGCAGACCCCTACAGCCATCCACCCAGGGTTGTTGGGAAGAGGCCATTGTCCTCATCAAAAGGAAGGATAAGGAGCTTTGCCAGGGTACAGGGTACTCAACAGATTGAGCACATGTGGCCTGCTATGGTTCAGGCAGGGTGTGCATGCTCATCCCCTCCCTTTTCCTAGCCTGCCAGGTTGCATGCTTGCATGAGGGTCTGGTATGAATTTTAGAGGGGACCTCCACATTTTTTTCTTGTTTTTTTGTGCAATTTCTCCATAAAATTCATACTAGACCTGAAAGGTCTGGTATAGAAATCGGCGGAAACCATTTTTATGGGGAATCTCTGTCCCCCCTTTAGGTTTCTATCACAGTAGGTCTATTGGGCATGATAAATACAAGGGATTGATAACTTTATTAGCAGTTATGGCAATGGGAGGCTTGAGGATGTAGTGCTTTGGTGCACTGGGATGGGATAATTGGGTGCATTACACCGTAGCCAACTAATATGCAGTGATGTGCTGCAAACACCGCTGCAGCTAAAAATAACTGTTGGGCCTAGGCACTGTGATCACAAAGGTATGTACAAAATATTATTAACCCAACACACTGCAGTTTATGGTTATATGTCACATTATAGCACAATGAACATGTAAGGGGATATGGACTTTGTAGCCCACCATACAGTAGTTCAATAAAATTTTGTAACACAATACAGCACTTTAGAGTACTTTACTATATAGCACAGGCTGGCGAGACTAATGATTGGTAACTAGTTGCTACGGTCCACATTAGTTCACCGTTTTCCCAAACTGCAAATGTTTTGAATCTTGGAAGAAATTATTCTATGAATTCCAGCGCAGTGGGGTCATGCAAGAGAAGTGTGCTGATCACAAAATACATTTGAGTACTGATTATAGTCATGCACAAATTAAGCTGCAACTTTTCTTGTATATTTATCTCACTTGTTGTATGCTCTTTTCAAAGAAGGGAGATGAAACATGTTCTGATAAATACCAGGTGGTACAACAATTGGATGCAAACTTGACACTGATAGTTGGCTAGGGATAGAGCTGGAGTTGTTTTTGGAGTTGTTTAGTGTTGACTATATAATTTGGATGCACCATTCATGCCTCTTGTGTCTTCCCTTCAAATGACAAAGACATAATATATGGCTAAGAGCATTTGACCAATACCACTAGAAAAAGGATCTGCATAACTGAGGAACCTGAAATTAATGTTTAAGTTTTATTTTTCAACACGGGATAGTGATTTCTACCTGGATCTCACATCCTGATGTGTTTTTTTGACCAGTAAAACTAAGCCAATTTGTTGAATGAAAAACGCCAGATTATGTGGTCCAAGGTTGGGTTGGTTTGCCAATTAAGCCTGGATATACATGCTGAATTTCTTAGTTGTGCAGCTGAATTCCTACCAACTGGCAGAGATTGTCTAAAGCTTAGACAGGATCCTGAAACTACTTTGATAGCACCTGAGTTCTGGGGGACAGCTTTAGATGGGCGTGCAGTGGTGTCAGCATATGTGTTTAGTGAAAATACCATTATTACTATAAGAAGGAAAAAAACGTACACTTACAACAAACAGGAAAAGATTTGTTATCTCCGGTAATCAACAATTGATATGTGCTAAAAAGCCTCTTTAGAAGCAAATATTATTAACATATATTTACTGTCAGCATATCTTGTAATGCTTTGTTCACTGCTGTACACGTCTCTTCTTTGTGATGCTTAACTTAAAAGACTTTCTAAATCAGCAGAACAGCTATGTTGTAAAAGGTTTCATTTAATATATTTGAAGTTTAGAGAAAATATCTCAAAAATTGAAACAATAATTAGTAACATAGTTGATAGCATACCTTCATTTAAGCAAGTCTGTTTACTGTGCATGTACACATTTGAAATGCAGTGCTTGAACATTATGTGTCACTAATAAGTAACCAGAAGGCCGCCAAAATTTGCTTTGAAGTACCTGATCTTAACGTAGAGATATCTGTCGTTTCCTAATTAAAAGGATTCAACTGTGAAAACACGTGCTTTCCATCTCCACATGCTAAAGATTTTAACAGGTTTTCAACTTGATTTCTTGTTAGAAGATAATAAACCGATAATTTGTCTGAAAAACAGGGCTTTCGGCTGATTGGGATCTTTGCTGGCACAAGTCTCGAGATAAATAATACATCAGACATCCTCACGTTAAAAGGAAGAAGACATGAAGAAGAAAAACATAAGTAGAATTTCTTCACGGGAGATTTGTGATTACTTAAGCTCTCCAAGGGAATGAAGGAAAGTATGTTATCACGTGCAACCTCTAGTGCACATCTCTTTATTAGAAGCAGCAACCTTTTGATGAAGGTGACATAACTGTATGAGGCCTTAATGGTCAACTGTGTGGCAGTGTCTCTTCCTCTTGTTTTACAAACTTGTCATTAGTTAAAGCTACACATTGAAGAAAAGTGCAAAACCCAATACAGATCAACATCAACAAAACATGTAAATAAACTTTTGTCATTTATAAAGTAATTATGATTGAGTATCATGTGTTTCCCATATCTCTAGGGGAGAGTTTTGCACAACCACAAAAACCATTACAATGGATAGACAAAAAACATATAATTGGAGAGTCTATTTTGCAGATTGATTTTTTATGGCCTTGTTTACCTGGGTGAGGAACAGCCAAACTCTGCTACTAAAGTGAGGGTATTGAACACAGTTTCATGTCACAGGCCATACACCATGGCAAGACTGAGCACAGCAACAAGACACAAGGTAGTTATACTGAATCAGCAAGGTCTCTACCAGGCAAGGATTTCAAAGCACACTGGGGTTTCAAGATGTGCTGTTCAAGCTCTTTAGAAGAAGCACACATAAACAGGTAATGTTGAGGACCATAGATGCAGTGGTCGGCTAAGGAAACTTAATGCAGCAAATGAAAGAATCTTCATGCTTACTTCCCTTCAGCATCAGATTTCCAGCAGTGACATACAACTGGCAGAAACCAGTGGGACCCAGGTACACTCATCTACTGTCCGGAGAAGTCTAGCCAGAAGAGGTCTTCATGGAAGAATTGCTGGCAAAAAGCCATACCTCTGACAACAGAAACAAGGCTAAGCGGCTCAACTATGCATGAAAACATAGGAACTGGGGTGCAGAAAAATGGCAGTAGGTGCTCTGGATCGATGAGTTAAAATTTGAAATAGTTGGCTATAGCAGAAAGCAATTAATTTGCCAAAGTACTGGAAAGCAGTACAATAATGAGTGTCTGCAGGCAACAATGAAGCATGGTGGAGGTTCCTTGCGCTTTTGGGGTTGAATTTCTGCAAATGAAGGTGGAGATTTGGTCAGGATCAATGGTGTTCTCAATGCGGAGAAATACAAGCAGATGCTTATCCATCGTGCCATACCATTAGTGAGGCATGTAATTAGCCCCAAATTTATTCTACAGCAGGACAACAAAGGATTTGAAGCAGTCTACATCCACAGATGTTCTGCAGTTAGTTCTGCAAGATGTTTGAAACAAACTACCTGTCAAATTCCTTATAAAACTGTGTGCAAGTGTACCTAGAAGATGATGTTTTAAAGGCAAAGGGTGGTCACACTAAATATTGATTTGGATTTCTCCTCTGTTCATTTGCTTTCTATTTTGTTAATTGATTTTGAATTTATTTCTGAAATCATTCTTAATTTACAGCATTTTTTCACACCTGCCTAATACTTTTATACAGTAGTGTATTTCTCATAAAAAGGTAATTATTCTAATGAGGTGTTAATTTAACTCAAAGCACCGCACAATTTACCTCAGTCCGAATTTGATGATAATCTACAGCCAAACTCCTAAGGGGCTGCCCTTTCAAGGGTTAACTGCTGGTTTTGTCCAGGGCATGAAAAATAAAATGATATAATTACCTTATACCTTAGATTTTTCTCCCTCCAGCAGCCGGAACTCTTCTCCACTGTCCAGTGTTCCCAGGATGTAGGTGGGCCCTCATTGCCCCTATGTACAATGCAGGTCTGCTGGCCCAGTGATGTAGGAGATGATAGAGAGCTGTGAAAGGTCAGGCAGTGAAGGGGAAAAGCTTTGGGGAACCATTCACATGTAGAGAATCAGACCTGTGGGATTAAGCAATAAAGTAAGTATATCACCTTATCCATCATGCTCTAGTCAAAATATGCAGTTAATGTTTGTAGCATGAAGGGAACCCACTGGATTTCAATTTTAACAAAAAAAGTCATGTTTTTTTTAATTGACAATTGTAAAAAAAATACCACAAAGAACCTCAATAAGGTAACACTGGATGCAGTAAATGCATATTACCTTGTAATAAAATCTTGTAAAGACATGCACCTAATGTGCATTTCTTTTTTTTGCTTCAATCCTTTTTATTAAGTTTTCAAGGTATACAAGTACATAAATCAACATCACATTTCAATATGAATATAAAATCATTTCCAGAGGCCCGGCACGACCCCCTCTAGTAACTCACCCAATTACCGTCATACCTTTTTTTTTTATTTTACCCATTCCCTTTATACCCACCCCCCCCCCCCCCCAAAGCTCTGGCTCTATCAAGAGTAACTCTAACATCATACCACAATAATCTAATCTACAGTTGAAAGATATTTCGACAGTTACCAATTACCCTTCCATCCCTTTCCCACATATCTAGTCTCAAGACTCTTTACGGCCCAGCCTACAAGAACCCCCGGACAATACCCAGCCTACAGGCCCCCCCGATCAATACCCATCCCCTGGATCCACGGTTCCCATATATTCCTAAACTTCCTATAGCTTCCTCTTCTAATATAAATTATTCTCTCTGTTCTCACCAGCACATTCATAGTTCTAACCCAACCTTCCAGGGTAGGAGGGGCCGCTGAAAGCCAGGACTGTGCTATCAATTTCCTCGCTTGATAGAGGCATCTTACCACTGCTGTAATTTTAAGCTTGTTTCCCATGTTCTGACCAATTAAACCCAGTACGCACGCCTTAGCCTCCGAATCCAGACTTATCCCGAACCTAGATTCAATAATCTTCAGGATCTCGGGCCAATATCTGGCTAATTTTGGGCATCTCCACATCATGTGTATGAGATCTCCCGTCTCACCACACCTAGGACATTTCTCATCTACTCTGTGACCTAACCTGAACAGCTTCTTTGGGGTGTAATAAGCTCTGTGTATCAGCAAGAGGTGGGACACCCGCTGCGACGGAGAGACCGACACCAGAGGGCCTAGCGCCAGTATTCTATTCCACTGGTCGTCCGTCAACTCCCCCACATCCGCCTCCCATCCCTCCCTTGTACGCCCGAGCGTTTGTATATTTGCCATTCTAGCCATCAGTTGTCCATAGATCCTTGAAATCATTCCCTTAAAATTAGATGTTGATACCACGCTATTAAGAAGGGGGGCCTTGCTCCATTCCACCGTCCTAGACTTAAACTGTTTATCCAGGGCATGTCTGATCTGGAGGTAGTAGTAAAATGTTTCCTTTGGAATACCAAATTCACTTCTTAGCTCCAGAAAGGACTTGAGAACCTTATCCTTATACAATTGGGCCAGCCGGACCAAACCGCACTCTTCCCACCACCTGTTTTTCCCAACAGAGTTTAATTCCTTCAACTGCTCGTTGTTCCATATAGGTGAGAACTCCGTAAAGCCCTCATATCCCAACTCCGCCTTCACTACCCGCCAGGTTTTTGCCACCAGTTTGTATGTTGGTAGCGCGCAGTGAATAGACTTAGCCTCTAATGCCCCTGCCAAGGATTTGTGCGGGTTACCTGATAACATAATTTCCTTGCTGTTGTTCATCTCCCCCCTCTTTTCACACCCTCCCAGATGTTGTAGCTGTGCAGACAGAAAATACCTATATGGATGAGGAACCGCCGACCCCCCCTCCTCCGTAGAGCGTTGTAATGTCTGAAGACTGATCCTAGACTGACCTTTTTTCCATATTAACTCACGGAAACGGGAATTTATTTTAACGAACCAATCTCTTTTTATCCAGACCGGAGAGCTGTGGAGTATGTACATTAACTGCGGCATCCAAATCATTTTAATCAGGTTTATCCGGCCTGCTACCGACAGAGGGAGCCGGCACCAAATATCCTTCTTCCTTTTAAATGTTTCTAAGATTGGGACTAAGTTGTCACTAATAAACTGGTCAGGGGTACTAGAGATCACTATTCCCAAATACTTAAACTTTTCCACTATTTTAACTCGGGGTACTCCCTGGGGCAGCAAGCCACTAGACGAGTCAACCGGGAGGAGGACCGACTTCTCCCAATTGACCATCAGCCCCGATACCCTCCCAAAACCTTCCACCAGCTGCATTGCTTTTATTAATGAGGGCCCTGTGTCCCCCAGAAATATTAGAACATCATCAGCATAAAGGGCTATTTTTTCTTCACCCTCTTTCCTCTTAAATCCCTGCAAACCAACAGCTTTTCTCACAACTTCAGCAAAAGGCTCCATTGCCAGGGCGAACAGCAGGGGTGAAAGCGGGCAACCCTGCCTAGTTCCCCTCCCAACGGATATCCTCCGCGAGTATGCGTTGTTAATCTTTAATCTGGCGCTAGGGTGCTGATAAAGTATTTTAAGCCATCTGATAAACCCAGGGCCGACACCAAACCTCTCCAGAACCCACCATAGGTAGCCCCACTCAAGAGTGTCAAATGCTTTGGCAATATCAAAAGATAAGACAGCTCTGGATCCTATGTTTACAGTCGGGGTCTGAAGATTCAAAAATGTCCTTCTGATATTTTTGCTAGTAGCTCTATTCTGTATAAACCCAGATTGATCTGGGTGCACCAGGGTAGTAATGCACTTATTTAGCCTAGCTGCCAGGACTTTTGCCAAAATCTTAACGTCAGACCCTAACAGAGAGATTGGCCTATATGAAGATGTGTCTACTTGATCTTTCCCTTCCTTCTGGATTAAAACTATTGTTGCTTCAGACATCGAGGATGGTAGACTACCGACGGTCGCCGACCAGTTCAGTGTCTTCAGAAGCTCCGGGACCAGCACCTCCCCATATTGTTTATAAATTTCAACTGGAAGACCATCTGGACCCGGAGCTTTCCGATTAGGCATATCTGATATAGCTTGCCACATTTCCTCAAGAGTTATAGGGGCTTCTAGACTTATCCTATCTGCAGCCGAAAGGGCCGGGAGCACAGTACCTTCCAAGAATTTTTCCATCTCACCCCTTTCTACACAGTGTTGTGACCTATACAGCTCTTCATAATACTCAAAGAACCTTTCCCTTATTACCCCTGAGTCCGATGAAATCACCCCCTCTGGTGTCCTAATTAGAGGAATTATTGAGGAGGGCGCATTAGCGCTGGCCAGCATGGCCAACAACCGGCCAACACTCTCCCCCTCCCCAAAATTCCTCTGTCTCCGGAAGAGTTTCCTATTTTCTGCAGCTCTAATACTTTCCATTTTATATTCCTGTTGTTTCCTTATCCAACACTCTTGATTTACCGGACTTGGATCTGCCACGTACTTTCTTTCTGCTGCCATCACTTCCTCTCTAATAGCCTCACCCCTTATCCTTGATTGTTTCTTCACTATTGATATCTGTTGGATCAAAAGCCCTCTCAGATACACTTTTAAGGAATCCCAAACCATCCCTGCCAACACAGAGCCAGCATTATGTTCAATAAACTCACTTAACCTTGCCTTCATTTCCTCATTATTCCCAATTACCTCCAACCATATTGGGTTTAATGACCACACCCTCTGGCTGTCACAGCCCTGCACCCCTATTTTTACTATCAGCGGTGAATGATCCGACACCCCTCTTGGACGGTATTCAATTTTCCTTATAAGAGGCTGGATTTCCTGATTGCTGATGGCCAAGTCAATACGGGAGAGGGTGTGGTGGGTCCCCGAGAAACAAGAATATTGATATGTATTAGGAAAGCGAACTCTCCATAGGTCACACCACCCCATCTCCTCAAGAAACTGGGCCAATCTACCCTCAGACACCCTGCTCCCCTCCTGCCCAGGGGGAAACCTATCTAGCCTGTTATTCAGTACGGCATTAAAGTCCCCTACTCCAATGACAGGCACCCCTTCTTTATCTTCCATATACCTTACCAACTGTAGCAGAACGTCTATCCTGAACGGAGGAGGAATATACAAATTTACTATAACAAAAGGGCTACCCTCAATTAAACAATACAAAAAAATAAAACAACCCAGCTTGTCAATACTGACAGCCCTGCAGGAAAACGTCAACCCGCGCTTAACCAAAATACTGACTCCTCTTGAATAAGAGGAGTACACAGAGTGGTACTGAGTCTGGAATTTTTTATTTTTAATTTGTGATTTAGTCTCATTTGTCAGGTGTGTTTCCTGCAGGCATATCACTTCTGTGCCATAGGCTTCCAGTTCCGAAAAAACAGTGGCCTTTTTAATAGAATCGCTCACCCCTCTTATATTCCAGGAGGTTATACCAAATACTCTAACCTGCATAAAACAATTAGCATAAAAAAATACCAGTAGTATCGAAACCGTAGGGGGATTAATTCCCAACTTAATAATGTGTGCAACAGGGCCACTAAAGGAGACTGCATTAATACCCTAGCATTAAATAAAAAGAAACATAACAAAGGAAAACAACCCTTCACTATTATCACAAAAGCATACTGGCACCCGTGCCCTCCCCCCCAGCAATCCCTTAACACTCTGCATCGGTTCACCAATAAGCCCAAAAATAATAAAAAAATACCCGTCAGTGTTGCTTTTATCAATCTTTTGTGAGAAAGGGTCACAGGTCGGAAGCAGAAGGAAGCTCCTCCCACCTCCTCCCCAGACCTATTCAGTGCTATTTTTAATCCCTGTCCTATCTTTGTGCAATTTAAGTGCATCCTCTTATTTGCTTTCAACGTTACCACATCTATTAACCGTGTTCTGGAATCTTTAACCCTTGCTACATTTGAGCCATTCTCCCCACCCCGTTGCCTATCTTGGCCAGCCCTAGGACCTTTCCTCGTGACCTCATTGATCCCCCCAACCACATCCAACCAGTCCCCCACCCCCTCCCTAAGTGAGCATTATTTAACCTACATAGCAATCCCTTCCCACCCCCTCCCCCCTCCTCTTCCCAGATCCCCTGAGACCCCCTTATCATAAGGGTCAAAAAAACCTCAAACCACCATCCTATTCTTACACTCATCAACTAATATAACCAACCTATCACACACCCTCCCGGTCCCAGCCAAAAAAAAAAAAAAAAAAAAGGAAAATCTTGCAATCCCCATATACTTTCAGTTTTTATCTCTAACAGTTCTTTTTGTATTCTTCAAGCCATTCCATGGCCCCGCGAGCTGATTAAAAAAACTGGGTTGACCCTGAGGCCACAACCCGCAGCCGTGCTGGATATAAAAGTGCATATGGTATATTCAAGTTCCGTAAAGCTCGTTTAATATCCAAAAAACCCGCTCTTCCTCTCTGCAGTTCCGGGGAGTAATCCGGGTAGAACAATATTCTAGCTCCATTGTAAAAAATGTCCCCCTTTTCTCTTGCTCTCTGCAGCACCTTCATTTTATCTTTGAAACTGAAAAACCTCATTATCAATGGTCTAGTTCGATTTTCTGAATGTGTAGGGTTAGTAGGCACTGTGCGCTCTCTCAATAGAGAAAAGTTGAGAGAAAGTCTCGGCCCCAAAAACTTCTTTAAGCCACCCCTCCATAAATTCCTCGGGACGGGGGCCCTCACATTTCTCCGGGAGACCTAATACTCTTATATTCTGCCTTCTCGACCTGTTCTCCCATTCGTCCACTTTAAGCTTAATGGCCTCCAGTTGGGCTTGCATTTTTTTGAAGTCCTGCTGCATTGGAGATACCATATCTTCCGTACGGCTGACCCTTTCTTCCAGACCACTAATTCTCTCAACCACTTTCTGAATCTCTTGCTTGATACTACTGACTTCTTCTTTAAGACCTCTTAACTCCGTGCACATTTCGCTCAACGAGCTACTACAGGCATTTATTGCACCCATTACTTCATTTAGGGTAGGCTCCTGGTGACCAGCTATATTCACATTGTGGGTATTGTCCATGGTCGCCCCTGAGTGGCCCTTCACAGGGCTTTTCTTGGTCACTACTCTCGGGTTAGCCGCAGAATTATCCGCTACCTTCCCCAGACTTTTTCTATCCCCAGGCCCTCCTGTCGATCCCTTCCCTGGGGGGACTTGGTTACTCTTACCCGGCGACTGCGAGGGGATGTGTGCAAATTTTTCTAATCTTGCTGCGGCAGCAGCTGCAGAAACACTTTGGCTCCCCTTCTCCTTAGTTGAACGGGTTAGGTGTGCGGCTGAGTTTTCCTGAACTGGTTGATGCTGTTCCTCACCCTTCTTCCTAGTCATCATAGGCTTTACCTACTTAGCAGGCTAGTTTAACTTTGCCTAGGCAGGAGAGCTAATACACACCGCAGTCACCCTTTAGTTATTTAAATAGTCCAAGCTTCTCAGCATAGAAGGTAATTCCACACCTCCCCCTTGCCGTGGTGACCGCACAGTAAGTAAAGTCCCAAGGCAGTAAAATCTTCTAAAGTAAAAAAAGATATATCTTCTACCTCTTTCTGCTTTGCAACTACTCCGTCCCAGGAGCGGCACAGGGCCGACAGCCAGCCAGCGTTACTCCTCCTCCCCTCCGTCAGTTGTTCTCAGCGCGCGTACCTGGCACAGTCGCCGCGGCTCACTCTCCTTCCACTCTCCCCGGAGCTCTGTTCCCGATCTCGCGCTGCTTGTGCCACGTCACTGGGCTTCGACACTGGGACCCTGCATCGTCCGGGCACTCCTCCTCCGCACGGCGGCACTGCGAGACCTCCCGACCGCCACCACCGTCACCTTCACCTCCGCCCAGCCAGTCAAGCACCACCGCACACCGGGCACCAGGGAGCGTCCACCGGTAAGAAGATAACGGGGCCTGTGCCTATGTCTAGCTTGAGGAGACTTCAGTCCAGCGTTTCCACGCTAGTTCAGCATCAGAGCAGAGACCGGGAGGAGAGCACACGCAACACCACTCACTCCCACATCCGGTCACGCCTCCCGGTTCATCACCGTGCATTTCTAATAGTAAAACCAAACCTGTCAATTATACAAAGACTACTTAGGAGAAATAAGTTTTATCTATCTATCTATCTATCTATCTATCTATCTATCTATCTATCTATCTATCTATCTATCTATCTATCTATCTAGCTATCTTCCATATATAAAGAAGTCAACTCCAAGCAGCTTTTTCCCACTGCCACTTGAATCCTAGGTCCTAAAGGCAAGCTGAGCCGTCCACACTCATCAACCAGAAGCAAAGAGAGAAGCCACTGCACACTGGCTGTATCAAAAAGAGTCTTCATTTATTGTATAAATCATCCATACATAAGGCAATAACAATCCTTGCCCTATGATTAAGCCCTAATTGGGTGAAACACATAAAAGGGGTAGTTGTAGGGCAGGGACTGTAATTGCCATGTTTGTCGATGACTTTTAAAATAAATGAAGACTTTTGTAAACATCTAGTGTGCAGTGGCTTCTATCTTTGCCTTAGTTTCCAGGTGATGTTATTTATCTCTCTTTGAACTTTTGTACACTGGCATTTGTTTGTTGCAAAAATGTGATTCTGGTCAAAAGAAGGTCAGTAGAAGGTCACAAAATACCTGTGAAGGATCTCAGAAGCATCTTAAACTGAACTCAAATGCAAGCTAAAAACACCTAAAAACATGCTTCTACACAAACCCTTACATATGTATCAACTGATTGTCTTATACTTCAGATGTAATGTTTTATAGATCATAAGCAACATTTTTTTTTGTTAATAACACTTTTCTGTGTTTACTATTTTGTATTAAGTTGGCCATACATTTTCTGTTTTTGTCGCCAGTGATAACGTTTTCCAATCTTAACCTTCATATATTGTCCAGTTTTCACTGAACGATCAGTGAAATTCGGTGTGGAAATTGATCTGCACCACTGTAGTAGCAAATGAATGTTATTTTCTATACCAATTTTGAACATTTGGTTGATCTGACTGGTTGGCCGAGTTGGCTGAGTAACAGATGAAGTCATGGGTTGTAGTTTACTGTGGTTAAAAGCTGATGGGAGGCAGCAAGATATAGGGGTGATTTATTAAAGACAATTTGCACATCAGACTTCAGGCTCTGTTTTTACTGCAACATTGTAAGTGTGATACTTTCTTTTAATCCATAAATATTTGTAAGGTTTTACACCATATGGAGCACTTCTATTTTTTATGTACCACGTATATCCGTATGATGGTCTGATTGGCTGTGAGTAGGGATGAGCTGAACACCCCCCGGTTCGGTTCGCACCAGAACCTGCGAACGGACCAAAAGTTTGCGCAAACTTTAGAACCCCATTAAATTCAAAATCAAAAGTGCTAATTTTAAAGGCTAATATGCAAGTTATTTCCCTAAAAAAGGTTTGGGGACCTGGGTCCTGCCCCAGGGGACATATATCAATGCAAAAAAAAGTTTTAAAAATGTCCGTTTTTTCAGGAGCAGTGATTTTAATGATGCTTAAAGTGAAAAAAAAGTGAAATATTCCTTTAAATATCGTACCTGGGGGGGTGTCTATAGTATGCCTGTAAAGTGGCGCATGTTTCCCGTGCTTAGAACAGTCCCTGCACAAAATGACATTTGTAAAGAAATAAAAGTCATTTAAAACTGCTTGTGGCTTTAATGTAATGTCGGGTCGCGGCAATATGGATGAAAATCAGTGAGACAAATGGCATGGGTACCCCCCCCAGTCCATTACCAGGCCCTTTGGGTCTTGTATGGATATTAAGGAGAACCCCGCACCCAAATTTAAAAAAGGAAAGGTGTGGGGCCCCCAGGCCCAGTATACTCTGAACAGCAGTACACAGGCGGTACAAACAAGACAGGAACTGTAGGTTTGTTGTTAAGTACAATCTGTTTGTATGACCCCCCCCCGGGGCTCAGGCCCCTTGGGTAATGTGAATCCAGAGGGCATTAGATCCTGTTCATTATATGCTATGCACGGGGACACCTGGAGAGGGTAGCTGGTGGTTGTTCCCACCCCCTCTCCACATAACCCCCGGGCAGTCTGCACCTCCCCTCGATTCCCCCCCCTCCTTATCCGCCCTTCTGCTCTGTCCTTTCTTCCCCTACCCCCCTTTCTACATTAATCCTCTTCTAAGAGAGAGCTGGGATGGCAAGACGACCTTGAATCGGACGCTGTCCATCCCCAACCACAGAGTAATAGTATGACCAAACGCTGCCCTATGCTCCCTTACTGGCCCTCGCCGCATAGTACTATCACCAATAAGCCACAGAGCCTTGCAGTGCCATCACTCTACATGGGAAAGGGAGGGAAAATATTAAAAACCCTGCCATAATCACTAGAAGTCATAGGGCTAGTTACCTACAGACCGAATAAGGAAAGCACAAGAGGGACACTAAAATGTTAGTTCATTGGTTTGTAACTGTTTGAATTATGAAAGCCTTGTTAATGTTAAATGCACTAACTTTTGTACGTTCTGAAACGTACTTTCTGTATTTCCTATGAATCTTTTCAAAATAAAAATTTTTTGTGGAAAAAAAAAGAATCTGTTTGTAATTTTGAACTGGTACATTTTTAAAGTGTACCTCCAGCAAAGAAATCTATTTTTAAGCTTTTTGAAAAACATAGGGAAAGGTTATCACCCCTGTAACATTTGTTTTGCTGTCTGTGCACCTCTTCAGAAGATTTCACCTCACTTTCTGTCCCAATGACAAATGTTTTTTGAAAATTTGGGGGTTTTAGTGAAACAAGTATTGGTGATAAAGCATCAGTGAAGAGGAGACACATTTTTCCCATACTAACTCTTACAGGAGAGAATTTCCCTTCCTAGGGGTAGATTTCATCTCACTTTCTGTTGTCTCCTTCTGTTTGCAAGTAGGAGTCATTTGTAAGTTGGATGTTTAAAAGTAGGGGCCTGCCCTATATACGCTGCAGAAATTGGGGCCTTAGGTGTTGGTGTTGCCACAAGACTGTAAGCCCTCACAGTAACTCTTGGTGGGAACAGGAATGGGCCCTGCTGTGAAATATTAGATCAAGAATTGTAATTACATGCCATTGTTGAACAGTGGTAGAAAAATTGGGCCTTTGGTGCCGGTGGTGGTGGTGCTGGTGCCACAACACTGCAAGCCCTCACAGTTACTCTTGGTGGGTACAGGAATGGGCCCTGCTGTGAAATATTAGATCAAGAATTGTAATTACATGTCCCTGTTGAACAGAGGCAGAAAAATTGGGCCTTAGGCACTGGTGCCACAACACTGCAACCCTTTACAGATAATTACATCAAAAATTGTAATTATACGCCCTTGTTAAACAGGGGCTGAAAAATTGGGCCTTGGGCACTGGTGCTGGTGCCACAACACTGCAACCCCTCACATATACTCTAATTGGAGCGCAGGAATGAACCCTGCTGCAAAGTATTGCATCAAAAATTGTAATTACACGCCCCTGTTAAACAGGGGCAGAAAAATTGGGCCTTGGGCACTGGTGCCACAACACTGCGACCCCTCACAGATACTCTAGTTGGAGCGCAGGAATGAGCCCTGCTGTAAAGTATTGCATCAAAAATTGTAATTACACGTCCCTGTTAAACAGGGGCAGAAAATTTGGGCCTTAGCCACTACTGCCACAACACTGCAACCCCTCACAGATGCTATAGTTGGAGCTCAGGAATGAGCCCTGCTGCAAAGTATTGCAGCAAAAATTGTAATTATATGCCCCTGTTAAACAGGGGCTGAAAAATTGGGCCTTGGGCACTGGTGCTGGTGCCACAACACTGCAACCCCTCACAGATACTCTAGTTGGAGCGCAGGAATGAGCCCTGCTGCAAAGTATTGCATCAAAAATTGTAATTACACGTCCCTGTTAAACAGGGGCTGAAATATTGGGCCTTGGGCACTGGTGCTGGTGCCACAACACTGCAACCCCTCACAGATACTCTAGTTGGAGCACAGGACTGAGCCCTGCTGCAAAGTATTGCATCAAAAATTGTAATTACACACCCCTGTTAAAAAGAGGCAGAAAAATTGGGCCTTGGCCACTGGTGATGGTGCCCAGAACCAAAATGAAAATTGAGGAGGAAGAGTATTGTCACTTAGCATAACAGGATCTCACATTAAAAAAATAAAAAATCAATCGATTACATCAGCATCAGGTGCTTGGTAGCTGGTGATCCAAGACTGATTCATTTTAATGAAGGTCAGCCGATCGACCGATACGGTGGATAGGTGCACCCTGTGATTGGTTACAAAGCCTCCTGCAGCACTGAATGTGCATTCCGAAAGAACGCTGGATGCAGGACAGGCCAGTAGCTCAATTGCATACTGTGCAAGCTCTGGACAGTGATCCATCCTCAAGACCCAGTAACCCAGAGGATTTTCGGTGGGAAAGGTGTCCAAGTCTGATCTTGACCCTAGGTAATCCTGCTCCATGTGAATCAGACGCTGTAAATGGTTGCTGGAACCGATCAGACCTTGGGGCTGTGGATTAAAAAATTGTCTGAACGCATCGGTCAGGCAGCCACCTTCTCCACCGCTCCTTCTGTGACTGACCGAAGCCTCAGCAACACGTTGTCCAGGAGGACCAGGAAATTGTAACCTCCCAGGCTCTGGAAACACGTTGCACAAACCTTTCTGCAAGGCCTCCCAAAGATGTTTCATCCTCTGCTCCCTCTGCGATGGCAAGATAAGGTCCGCAACCTTACCCTTTTAATGTGGATCAAGGAGGGTTGCCAGCCAGTAATGATTCCTCCCCTTGATACCACGAATACAAGGATCCTTCCACAGGCTTTGCAGGATCAGGGAGGCCATGCAGCGTAGGTTTGCTGAGGTATTCGGTCCAGAGTCCTCTGGGTCACTAAGGACGACATGATCCACAGCCACCTCCTCCCAGCCACGTACAAGTCCATGGGTTTCTTCGGACTGTAAATGATCCCTTGAAGACTGCTGCTGATGCTGAGTGCAAGGCTCCACCTCCATGCTGACACAATCCTCCTCATCCTCTTCCTGTGTGATTGGCGGGCACGCAGGAACACTGTCTGGATAAAGGGGGCCTTGAGAGGTAAGGAAGTCCTCCTCTCCCTCCCTCTGTTCTGCCTCAAGTGCCCTGTCCATTATTCCACGCAGCGTGTGCTCCAACAGGTGGACAAGAGGGACAGTGTCACTGATGCATGCACTGTCACTGCTCACCATCCTCGTGGCCTCCTCAAATGGTGACAGGACAGTGCATGCATCCCTAATCATAGCCCACTGGTGTGGGGAAAAAAAACTAAGGTCCCCTGACCCTGTCCTGGTGCCATAGTCACATAGGTACTCATTGATGGCCCTCTTCTGTGTGTGCAGCCACTGCAGCATGGCCAACGTTGAATTCCACCTGGTGGGCATGTCACAGATTAGGCGGTTCTTGGGCAGGTTAAATTCCTTTTGGAGGTCATCCAGCCAAGCACTGGCATTATATGACCTGCGGAAATGCACACAGACTTTCCTGGCCTGCCTCAGGACATCCTGTAAGCCTGGGTACCTGCCCAAGAATTGCTGCACCACCAAGTTAAGGACATGAGCCAAACAGGGCACATTGGTCAGTTGTCCCTGTCGGAGGGCGGAGAGGAGGTTGGTGCCATTGTCGCAAACCACCATACCTGGCTTAAGCTGGCGTGGCGTCAACCACCTCTGAACCTGCCCCTTCAGACCTGACAGAATCTCTGCCCCAGTGTGGCTCCTGTCCCCCAAGCACACCAGCTCAAGCACCGCATGGCATCTTTTTGCCTGCGTGCTTGAGTAGCCCTTTGAACGCCTACAGAGCACTGCTGGTTCCGAGGACAAATCAGCACAGGAAGAGGCCATGGAGGAAGAAGAAGAGGAGGGGGTGGAGGAGAGAGTTGTGGCAGAATCACCACTAGTAGAATTTTGGAGGCGTGGTGGTGGAACAACCTCCAACACTACTGCACCTTGTCCTGCATCCTTCCCAGCTGCCAGAAGAGTCACCCAATGCGCGGTGAAAGATAGGTAACATCCCTGTCCATGCCTGCTGGACCATGAGTCAGCAGTAATATGCACCCTACCGCTGACCACCCTGTCCAGCAAGGCCAAGACATTGCCTTCCACATGCCGGTAGAGAGCCGGAATCACCTTCTGTGAGAAAAAGTGTTATCTTTGGGAACCTGCCACTGAGGAACCGCACATTCCACAAACTTACGGAAGGGGGCAGAGTCTACCAACTGAAAAGGCAGCAGTTGAAGTGCTAGCAATTTAGCCAAGCTAGCATTCAACCGCTGGGCATGTGTATGGCTGGGAGCGAGCTTATTGTGGTGGTGCAGCAGCTGGGGCAGGGAAATTTGCCTGGTACAATCTGACGTCAGTGTACCGATAGCAGATTGCCCGCAAGTACTTGGCTGCGACACACCTAATTCTACACCTTCATTCCTCTCAGTGCAGGTTTCAGAGAGGACTGAAGGTATAGTGGGGTTGGCGATCCCAGCTGATGAGGAGCAAGGAGAGGTCCGCTTTGTTCTTTGGTGTGGGTCTTTTAGGTGCACTTGCCAGCGAACTGCATGGCAGGTCGACATATGTTTGGTCAAGCATGTGGTGCCCAAGTGGGTGATGATTTGGCCACACGAGATACGCTTGAGACATATGTTGCAAATAGCAGCGGTGCGATCTGATGCACTCGTCTCAAAAAAGGCCCACACCAAAGAACTTTTGGAATAACATGCAGAGACAGCAGTGCCCTGCACATGCGGAGCTCTGAGGTGTGATGTAGTCGGTGTGCTGCCCTTAAGCGGGCCCCTGGAGGGCATCCTGCCTCTTTGGTGATGTGCCTCCTCCTCCTCCTCTCTCTTATCAGGCACCCACTTGGAGTCAGTGACCTCATCATCCCCTCCCTCCTCATCACTGGAGCAAACCTGGCAGTATGCTGCAGCTGGGGGAACATTACTGCCAGATTGCTTTCCTTCTTGGGCACCCCCTCTCTCTGGGCTCACGTTACTGCCTTCCTCTAGCTGGGTACTATCATCTGAGCCTTCAAAACGCTGGGCATCCTCCTGGAGCATGTACCCAACACTGTGGTCAAACAGTTCGGGGGACTCCTCAGGAGGACATGGTGGGGCTAGGGAAGGAGTGACTGATGCCATTGAGCCGAGGGAAGAGGCCGCGTTGGCAGCTGCTTTGCCAGACAAAGTACCCTGAGCCTGGGTGAGAGAGGATGAGGAGGATGAGGACAGCTTGGTCATCCACTCTACCAAGTCTTCTGCATGTTGCGGCTCAACACAGCCAGCTGCCGAAAAAAAGGACAAGCGTGTCCCACAGCCACATGCTGATGAGGATGCATCGTCTCCATGACCAGCACTGTTGCCTCTAGACACAGAGCCTGCTTGCCCTCTTTTATTGGCTTGTGACTGTCTGCTTCTCCTTGTTGGCCTTCCAGACATACTAATGGCATGCAGTGAGATGTAGCTGCACAAAACTGGGATGTATATATATACTGATACTGCAGCTAGCAGAATCAACTGCCTGCCTGTAGTATTATTAGTATGAGAACACCAGCAATTGTCTTCAGGTAGCTTTAGGTGCACACTGTGCAAAGAACACAGTACACTAACTGTAAATACTGCAGCTGCCTGCCTGTGGTATTAATAGGATCAGAACAACAGCAATTGTCTTCAGGTAGGTTTAGGTACACACTGTGCAGAGGACACAGTACACTAACTGTAAATACTGCAGCTGCCTGCCTGTGGTACTAATAGGATCAGAAGAACACCACCAATTTTCTTCAGGTAGCTTTAGGTGCACACTGTGCAGAGGACACACTACACTTACTGTAAATACTGCAGCTGCCTGCCTGTGGTACTAATAGGATCAGAAGAACACCAGCAATTGTCTTCAGGTAGCTTTAGGTGCACACTGTGCAGAGGACACAGTACACCAACTGTAAGTACTGCAGCTGCCTGCCTGTGGTACTAATAGGATCAGAAGAACACCACCAATTTTCTTCAGGTAGCTTTAGGTGCACACTGTGCAGAGGACACAGTACACTAGCTGTAAATACTGCAGCTGCCTGTGGTACTAATAGGATCAGAAGAACACCACCAATTTTCTTCAGGTAGCTTTAGGTGCACGCTGTGCAGAGGACACAGTACACTAACTGTAAATACTGTAGCTGCCTGCCTGTTGTACTAATAGGATCAGAAGAACACCAGCAATTTTCTTCAGGTAGCTTTAGGTGCACACTGTGCAAAGAACACAGTACACTAACTGTAAATACTGTAAATACTGTAAAAACACCTCCCTGCCTGTCAGTAGGAAGAGAATAACAGGAACGGATCTAGCTAAACTGAATACAGTGTATGTATATATATATATATATATATATATATATATATATATATATATATATGGTGTTTTTACCTGTAACGTGCATATAACCTGAAAACAGTGAAAAAACAGTGGCGCTATCCTAAAAAATATCCTTAAGATAACACTGCAAATAAGTGTAAATATTCAAATCAACAATTAAAACACCAAGTGACAAGTGATTTAAATACACACAAAGTGTAAAAAAAAGTCCACAACTAGATGGATATAAAAAGTCCTTTGAATGGTAATGTCTTCTTGGCAGCTTCCACCACACCCGAGTGCTGAGTGAGCCCACTCCCTAAAGAAATCCACCGACTCCAAATGCCTACACTCACATGTAAGGCTAAAGTGCTTTTTATAACCACATGAGAAAGGTTAAATTGGCAAACCAAAAATCCAAAAGTGTGTGCAGGAATCATTCCACATGTAAATAAAAATAGTGCTCCAATAGTGTAAAATAGTATAACCAGTTTATTATAAACACTCGCACTCTTCAACTATTAAACTCACATTTTGCAAATCCAAAATAAGCAGAATAAAAAACTCCAAAGCACAGAACACCGAACACTTGGATCTCACAGTAAAGGGTTGTGGTCACGGCGGACCCCAGGTATGCAGGCGTCAGAGACCAACTCTCACCTACTCCTCGATGCCTGGCCACTCTAACAAATCACCACTCCCTCGTTAGGCTGGAAAGCACTATACATCATTGGTGAAGAACGTCATACAGCTACGCCCTCGACATGTTTCGTCACACATTGACTTAATCATGGGATATATATATATATATATATATATATATATATATATATATATATATACAACACTTATGCCCCGTACACACAGTCGGACTTTGTTCGGACATTCCGACAACAAAATCCTAGGATTTTTTCCGATGGATGTTGGCTCAAACTTGTCTTGCATACACACGGTCACACAAAGTTGTCGGAAAATCCGATCGTTCTAAACGCGGTGACGTAAAACACGTACGTCGGGACTATAAACGGGGCAGTGGCCAATAGCTTTCAGAGCATGCGTGGCACTTTGTCTGTCGGATCTGTGTACACACGATCGGAATTTCCGACAACGGATTTTGTTGTCGGAAAATTTTATATCCTGCTCTCAAACTTTGTGTGTCGGAAAATCCGATGGAAAATGTGTGATGGAGCCTACACACGGTCAGAATTTCCGACAACAAGGTCCTATCACACATATTCCATCGGAAAATCCAACCGTGTGTACAGGGCATTAGGATGCATATATATACACAATACACTGTAAGTGCAGCTAACTGACTCGCCTGCCTATTCTATCTAACGTAAATCAAATGACACTGTCTCTCTGTCTATCTCTCTCCGCCGCAACACACTACACAAGGCCGCCACGCAGGCGGCCTTATATAGTGTGGGGCGTGTACTAAACCACCTGAGCCATAATTGGCCAAAGCCACCCTTGGCTTTAGCCAATTACGGCTATCTGTACAGACGATGCTGTGATTGGCCAAGCATGCAGGTCATAGTGCATGCTTGGCCAATCATCAGCCAGCAATGCACTGCGATGCCGCAGTGAATTATGGGCCGTGATGCACCACTCGAATTTGGCGCAAACGACCCATAACGGTCGCAATTCAACGAACAGTCGAACAGGCGATGTTCGAGACGAACATGGGTTCGACTCGAACTTGAAGCTCATCCCTAGCTGTGAGGTGGTTGCCAAGAACCCGTGATTGTGCCTGCTGTCTTTTGGAGCCAAGCTGTGATTCACTTTTTGCATTCCTTGATCCTCTGTCATGGGGGATCACAGTGATTTGGCAAGAGTTTATTCCCGTTGGTTTGGTGGTAGATTCAACGCGGTTTCCTGTTCATAGAGTTTTGAAGACGTCTTTTCCACAATTATATGGATGTTTATTTCACAGTGCACTGGTGTTTATTCACATTGTTCTTAATTTTTTTTTTTATTTGGAATTAGTTTATTTTGCACACTTTATAGATTATGTGTGGGTTTTTTTTCCGTATTCAGGAACATTTATGTGTATTTTTTATTTGATTCATAATTTGTGGACACAATTTTTTGGATAACAACAATTAGCTCAATATCGATTTCTTTTATTAATTTTCGATTGTCATTACAATTTTTCACTCATTGGGATAATATACACAGGATTTTCTCACATTATTTGAGTAATAGGTGATTCATATATGTTATCCTTGATTCTATATATTCAGAATTATATGGGTAGCGCGACTCTAATTTTTTCCCAATTTATGTTTTCGTATTAATGTTATAGGTAAGAATTGCAGCTCCCGGTTGAATGGTGGGAATTTAGTTTTTTAGCCATTATTTTAGTTTTTCTTAGCGCAGTTTCCTTTATCCTTTTTCCAATACTGATAGTATGATTAAATGCAAAAATAGTAGCTTTATTAATGGACATCAATCAGTATCAAAAACAATAATTATTGTTAACTCCACCCATCACAATATTAAAAAGTGACAACGTCATTAGTTAAAAAAAAAAAAAAACTATCAATATTACCTGCGGTACCTGCTTTTCTTTTGGAATCTTCCTATTTGTTATTATAGATTTGATATGGTGGAGTAGTGGACTATATATTATTGGCCCCTCCCCTTGGGGAACGTCTTTATGATAGTTCTCTATTCACAGTTTATCTTTGAGCTGTATGTGTGCTGTACTGTGTATACCAATATGTAAACAAATAATGCATTTTGTATGTAAGCCAACTAATCAATAATGAAAATCATTGACCACTATTTTTATTATCGTGTATATATCAATTAGTTGTTTCAGCACTACATGACAGCATAGCTAAGTTGGTGGAAGGAAAATGGCCTTTCTATTTAAATGCTTGTGCGCACACTCTAGTGCACATGAACAAGCACTAAAATATAATTGCATAGTCCATTGAACATGAATGAAAGCGCAGAAGAAATGAGTGTGGCTCTGTACAACACGATCGCTGTGCCCAATCACATATTGTTTACAATGGCTGCAGTTGGCAGAATTTTTTTTATCATCAACACGGGCACTTTTACCCCCCTCTTTGGTTTTAAAAGTCCCACACTAGTGACCGAAAAGCGCCGCTTAAACAGCGCTAAAGAGCCGCTAAAACGAGCAGTGCTTTAGCGCTGACGTGGCCGTGGCCCCAGTGTGTCTTTGATCACATACAGTGGTCACTTTGTGAGATGAAAAGAAGGTCCTGATCACAGCCAACACACAGTGATATGATGAAAAAATAGTGAATGATAAAAGTGTAACCAGTACCAGAAACACTAACATATGCATTACCCCTCAACTGCAGTATTCCTCTATAGTATTTGTCAGCTCCATCCTTTCTACTGTAAATGAACCCCTTATCTTCCTTACCCTGCACATCTGTACATTTCCCCTTCAATTTAACCTCCCACTGTATGCACCTGTAAATTAACCTCTTCACCTCTTCCTCCATCTATGTATAGCCTGTACATTTAATGTATCTAGTGCACCATTGCTGAGCTTTATGTTTTAGTCTCCTCTATAATGGCATGTTTTTTCATTTTCAAAAAATTGTGGCAAAATATGAGATCACTTTGGGGTGTCCAGTAAGAGGTAATTTTGGGCGTTTTATAAAGTAAAAAATTAAAAACATTAATTTTTAAATACCGCAAAAAGAAGAATGGCCTGCACAGGAAGGGGGTGTAACAAGCAACTGGTGTGCCTGGGTAGAAGAGCTTGATTTGTAGCCAGCTAAAGACACCGTCCTGAAATTATTTAACAAAGATATTCATCACTCAAAAATGATCAGTATAAATTCCTATGTTGAATATATATTTGCAAGTGCTAAAGTCTCTGACCTTCTACAGAACTCATAGCAAAATTAATTCTTTTATGCCAAATCTAATATTTTATTTTAATGAGAAAACGGTATATATTGATATGTTCAGCTAATTGGTCATATACTGGATCATTAATTTATATAGCACTTGGAGACCAATGATGGAGACAGTTTGATAAGTATATAAAAGTGGATATTGATTTAGCATATCTTGCAAAGTTTGACTGTATATTTGAACATTTAAGGATGACTGTAGGGAAGCAGCTAAATACCCAGTTCAGATACATATGTGGACATTATTTCACCTGCCAAACATTTGGTATAAATTCTGTGCAACCATGCAGGCGATCCAGGCACACCTGACAGACAGAACAGCAAGGTACTCAACCACCAATTTGCAACCTGGCGAAGAACAGGGTCCAAATAAGCCCCCAGCCCATTGTGTGTAAAATAAAACTTCATACTAGTGCAGTTGTCTCTCTTCTCTCCTCCTATCAGCATATTTTAGCATTCAGCGCATGTTCATACAGAAGAGACTGATTGGTTTTTGGTGATGGTACTCTTTATCATTTCGATTGCTGCTTTGCATAGGATTACAGCAGGCTTATATCCAGATAAACCCAAGGAACTAGTTTCAGATAGAAAGCATTTAGTAATATATGCTTAATAATTGCACACATTTTTTTTTTAAACTAGATTTGTTGATTGTCATTTTTAAGCTATTTAGTTTGCACAATTATGTTTTATGTCTTTAAAATATATATATATAGATATATATATATCTATATATATATATAGAGAGAGAGATATCTATCTATCTATCTATCTATAGATAGATAGATAGATAGATAGATAGATAGATAGATAGATAGATAGATAGATAGATAGATAGATAGATAGATAGATAGATAGATATTTTTTTTTTAATTCAACACATATGCATTTATTACAGGGCACATTCATTCAAAGCACATTATCAAAAAAGAAAGACTAGCATTGCCTGCATGCTTTTTAGCAGCCTCTGTAGAATAACTACTTAAAGTGGAACTCCATGCAAAAACTTAAATCCCTGTACCTATAGACACCATGGATCTAACACTAAACTCTCTAGCCCTGTAAAGAAAAAATAAGCATACATACCTTTTTTTAAGCCTATCCGACCCAATCTCCAGTGGCGGAAGCTCTGCAAAGGACATGGCTGTCAACAGCTGTGAAATGAATAGGAAGTGCCGTCACCCATAGAGTTACTATGGGGGTTTCGTTGTCATCTGTGTCCTCTACACCCGTCTACATAGCGAAGCCGTGGCTGACAGCTCAGCGTGGGATCTGGTCGGATTGGGTTGGAGCGGCTTCAAAAAAGGTATGTATACTCGTTTTTTCTTTACAGGTCTAGAGTGTTAGGTTAGTGTTAGAATGCTGGTGGCTATAGATGCAGGTATTTTAGTTTTTGCGTGGACTTCCACTTTAAGCTGTTCTTTACTTTGCTGGCAGAAGGCGACTCAACTATTTTTAGCATAACGGCAATCAGAGACCAAAGAAATCATGTAGCGTTCATGCTTTCTGGTGGCAAGTGGTAAATACAAATATTAATATGCAGTATTTTATTTCAATTAAAATATAAAATGTTCAAATGTTATTTTTAGTACAAAAATATATGAAGAAAACTAGTAGATATTCCATTCAATTGGACTAACAGGGCTGCTGGTGCTGCCAAAAAATAGTATCAAAATAAATCAGACCACACAGCACTTTGCTTACAATGTAACTCCTAGCAACAGCATGAAGGAAAAGGGCAGAGTGACTGTAGCAAGATTTATTAACACTCCCTAGCTGCAAGGGTCTTGAATTTGTACCATTGTGACACTTTTTTTAAAGTGGAAGGAATGGCTAAAATCTCTCTCTAGACTTATTGCCTTATGTATCCCCTCTGGGCATATGCTTCCTCGCTTCCTGTCCTGGTGACAACACATAGGGGATTCTATAAATATACAGACACACTGTCTGTGTCCAATTTGGATAGATAATGCCCCCAGTGAGGTCACACACAATTATTAAAAACATGACAGAGGTGCTTACCCCTTCCCACTGTTCAAAAAAAAAAACAAAAAAAAAACGGCAGGGTTTTATTAAATTAGAATATACTACAAGCCTAATTTTAGTCTTGTCAAATGTTATGCATATAGAGTCACGCATTTAGATCACTGATCAAGCTCTTACATCACAAACAAGTGAAATATGTGACAAACAGATGATAATGACTTTTTTTACAGTTTAAGAGCATGATTGCATGACAAAATGATCCTTTACCGGCTCACTTTAGATTTCAGATCAAATCAGTTATGTAAGCAGCCAGACTTCAGATAAGACTCTAAAAGTGGAACTACGCTGTATCTGACCACCACAAAACAAAATGGCTATTTAATTAATTTTTAATATTCAAAGCAAACTCCCCCATCCATCCAAGTCTCCATGCTTTATATTGCTGAGAAATCACTTATAAATCACCCCTATAGCATTTCTGGGCGTGGCCATCTTGAGTAAGGACAAACAATTCATGTAGCATTTACTTTCTGGAGTCCAGAGGCCCTTAGCTCAGGCATGCAGGCGGGGGGGTGCTTAGCTGAGAAAACCCCTCATCCCCTCCTGAGGACTCCTGGGATGTATGACATCATTTGCCTAGGCATGGAAGCATTTACTTCCATGTTTCCATGCCTAGGCAAATTATGTCACTAAAGAAATGTAAAAAAAACTGTTTATAAACAAGTAATAATGATATACTTTCCTATCAATTTACTATGGCTAGCAGCATAAAGATTCAAAATAATCAATGTTGATTGAGAATGAAGTCCACTTTAAGCCCTATAGAGAACTCTAGAACTTGCAATGTGAAACACAATCTGTATTTCAGTTCTGCCTATAGTGAGAAAATGTACATTTCACATTGAAGTGGTTTACAAAATATTATAATCACCTATCCCCATATATACTCAGCAATAAATTTTATTTTTTATGTATACAGTATGTTCTCAGAAAACAACTGATCATACACCTTTGGTACTAGCATAACTCTGGGATAAGCAAATATTGTCTAAGTACAAAAAGATTGTGTATTCTTGCTTAACACTTTAAGACCGGGCCCATTTTTTGACTTGTTGTTTAGAACCCCCAAACATTATATATATTTTTTTTTAACACCCTAGAGAATAACATGGCGGTCGGTGCAATACTTTCTGTCACACCGCATTTGCGCAGCGGCCTTACAAGCGCACTTTTTTGGGAAAAAATACAACAGTAAAATTAGGCCAATTTTTTTTTTATATTGTGAAAGATGATGTTACACTGAGTAAATTGATACCCAACATGTCTCGCTTCAAAATTTCTCCCGCTCGTGGAATGGAGACAAACTTTTATCCTTAAAAATTTCCATATGCGACGTTTAAAAAAATTCTACAGGTTGCATGTTTTGAGTTACAGAGGAGGTCTAGGGCTATAATTATTGCTCTCACTTTAACGATCCCAGTGATACCTCAAATGTGTGGTTTGAACACCGTTTTCATATGCGGGCGCTACTCAGGTATGCGTTCCCTTCTGCACGCGAGCTTGGCGGGACGGAGTGCGTTAAAAAATGTTTTATTTTTTTCTTATTTATTTTACTTTTTATTTTTTATTTTTACACTGTTCTTTAAAAAAAATTGTGTCACTTTTATTCCTATTACAAGGAATGTAAACATCCCTTGTAATAGAAAAAAAGCATGACAGGACCTCTTAAATATGAGATCTGGGGTCAAAAAGCCTCTGAAAAAAAAAAAAAAATACACCCTGCAAGACAAAGGCATAATGAGCTAGTATGCATAGCATACTAGCTCATTATGAATTACTTACTTGAGATCGAAGCCCCTGCATCGGCCCCCGTTTGCCTCCTCCGATGCTGCCATCTATCCCGGAGTGACTTCCGGGTATCGCGGCTCCGGCGCTGTGACTGGCCAGAGCCACGATGATGTCACTCCCGTGCATGCACGCTGGTGCCGCCACTAACGGCATGATCGCCATTAGAAATGGCACGCTCAGTGCGCCTGCTCCCAATGTCTACAGCGCATGCGCCGTAGACATCGATGCCGCTATTTCTGCAAATATCTCCTAAACCTTTTAGGTTTGGGAGATATTTCTTGCACCTATAGGTAAGCCTTAATCTAGGCTTACCTGTAGGTTAAAGTGGTTGTAATGGGTTTACAACCACTTTAAGAGCTATGGGCGGAAGTGACGTTTTGACGAATCAGCCGCAGAGACCACTTTTATCTAAAAGCAGGCAGCCTGCTAAAGAAGTGAATACCAGGGTTATGGCAGCTAGCTGTTGCCATAACAATGATATTCCACTTCAAAGTACCACCATATAATGACGGCGGGCGGTCCGTAAGTGGTTAAAGTGATTGCAAACAAACATGTTATACTTACTTGTTCTGTGCAATGGTTCTGATGGGTGCTCCTGGCTCCTTCTGTCTTCTACGTACCCCCATAACAAGCCACTTGCTATGTGGGGAATAATGCGGGCTGGATCCCCACCCACACTGTGTGCATCTATTGACCCACATGGTGCGGCTCGGCCCTGCTCCCCACTCCCTCATCACTATATTTGATTGACAATGGCAGGAGTCAATTGGTCCCGCTGCTCTTACTGAGTCCAGTCAGGAGGGAGAAAAATAGCAGCGACGCTGCTTTCGGGCACAGTGCTGGATCGAGATTGGGCTCAAGTAAGTATATAGGTGGGCTAGGGGTTGCACCCAAAAGTTTTTTTTTTTTTTACCGTAATACAGAGAGTGCATTAAGGTAAAAAACCTTTAAAATCATTTCAAATCTTTGTGTGCTTTGTGTATTCCGTTCTTTGTAGTCATGCACAGTGAAATTTTCCTCTGTACAGGAGCTTCCTTTGATTAGGACCAGGCACTGCTGCTCACTCCACTTGTACAGGGTGACTGGTCTTGTATCTGCCCCTCCTGTAATTTTCTACAGACATTAAAGTAGGTGGGACTGCTGGGTCCCTCCCACAGCTCTGCTCCCTACAAAAGCTATGGGCAGCACAGTGATGAATTCACTGTTACTTTTACAGGTTAATATTTGGGTTTACAATGCATTTGGGGCAACCAATGTGAATATGTGTGCCTTGTAGCTACGTGGGATATATTTTGATAAAAATGTTTGTGCTGTGTGAGTTCAGCTGTAAAATGAACCTCGCTTCAACGCGTGCACAATGGTGCACCGTGTGATAACACAGTGAAATACTGGACATTCCACGTGTGGGTTTGTGGCGGTGTATCGCAAGTATTCTTGTCTGGAGAAATCTAGATGTTGTGAGGGAGTGAGTGGAGCTGATGGACAGGGGGCTGAGATTAAAAGAGAATGGCAGGACAGAATTTAATTTAGTACCACCCACTTCTTTCCTCAATACTTGCAAAATAGCCAATCGCACCGAGGAGGTGAGGTGACTGGTCACCCTGATGAAGATAGAACAGGCAGAAGTGTCCAGTTCCCTGGACAGGAAAATACAAACAGAAAGTTTCAGGCTGGGTTCAAACTAGCTGCAGGCGCGGCTCACAGCAGGGGGTCCGGTGCGTCCCTGTACACCGATTCAGATGTGGATCAGGTTTGAATTTCTGCCTGAATTTGCACCTGAAACTGAGCCAAAGATGCACCTTTTCCAATGCAGAACGTGGCCACCCCGGAGCTGTGTGAACCGGCTCGATAGAGAGCCAGTCACATTCTCCTGTCATGCGAATTGGATGCGGGGAAACATGCATCCAATTCACATCAGTGTGAACCCAGCCTCAGAGGGATGACTTTTAGGTAAGATCTGATGAAAATGGTTCCTCTGTAAAGCAAATGGGGCTAACATGTGCCTACCAGAGTACTAAAAATACCTGTAGTTTTTTGTTGTATTGTTGGTTTACACAGATTATTTTTCCTTAGGCGCATCTGGATGAAATGTACTCATAATACCGGTCCTGCATTTTGCACCTAGTGCTAACATATTTGCATTGTTTTATTAAAAATCGAATAAAAGGTGACACACTAGCACCACTGACCTAAATGGCTATAGCCTAGTCTTGCTGTGGGCAAAGACCACTAATGTACACGTAAAAATAAGACTAAATCATTGCAATAATAGTTTTGAGTTGACTTCATTACTGTCTAGAATCTAAAGTGCTTTGTAATATTTCTTTCTTGAAGCAAAGATGTTATGTGAACTCTAAAGGACAAAAATATTAAATAATGCAATGGTAGATTAACTCCTTCAGATCCGCACTATAGCCTAATGATGGCTACAGCGTGGATCTGCTTTGCCGGGAGGGCGTCAATAGATGTCCTCCCCTTTGCATACTCACCAAGCCCCCATGAAGGGCTCACGGGGTGCCCTGTGATCACCCGATTCAATGAGACTCGGGTGATCACAGATCGGAGTAAGGGGTCGATCCCGACCCCTTACCACATGATCAGCTGTCAACCAATGACAGCTGAACACATGATGTAAAGAGTTGATCTGTAATCATTTTTTTTCTTCTCATGCTGACAGCATGAGGAGAAAAAAAAGCCAATCACTGGCTTCTGTTGAAGGGACGTTGGTCCTGAAGAGGAAGAGGCAAAGCCGCCTCATATAGTACTGCCTGCCAGTACCACGAATCAGTACCCACCAATCAGTGCCCACCAGTACATCAGTGTCAGCAATCAGGGCCACCTATCAATGCCCACCAGTGCCACCTATCAATGTTCACCAATGGCGCCAATCAGTGCCTTGTCAGTGCCACCTAGCAGTGCTGTCTATCAGTGTCACCTACCAGTGCCGATCAGTGCCCATCACTGCCACCCATCAGTGCCACCTATTAGTGCCCTTCAGTGGCACCTATAAATGCCATTCAGTGCTGCCCATCAGTGCCACCCATCAGTGCCCACCAGTGCCACCTCATCAGTGCCCACCAGTGCCGCCTATTAGTGCCCATCAGTGCCACCTTATCAGTGCCCATCAGTGTCACCTTATCAGTGCCCATCAATGCAGCCTATTTGTGCCCATCAGTGTAGCCTCATCAGCGTACATCAATGAAGGAGAAAAATTACCTGTTTGCAAAATTTATTAACAAAATATAAAATGGTTTTGTATTTTTTTTTTAAAAATCTGTCTTTTTATAACAAAAAAAAATATTTGTGGGGAAAAAATGATAAAAATGTCATTTGGGTACAATGTTGTATGACCGTGCAATTGTCATTCAAAGAGTGACAGTGCTAAAAGCTGAAAAATGGTCTGGGCAGGAGAGGGGTTTAGTTGCTCAGTATAAAGTGGTTGAATGAAGTCTTTTTTTTTCAGACAATTTCAATACAAACAAAAATGTGTACTAGTTTGAACGAGTATCACTTTATTTTTATTTGTTGTTTTTATTTTTTTTTTTAAATCTCCCTTTTCTCCTTCTTACTTTTACCTTACTTCACGTACAACAAAACTGTGTTGCTTGTAATGTACAAAAGAGGGATGCTACTATACACACAGATAACATGGCAATATTGGCCAGATGTGGAAAGTTGTACAAAGCACTTACAGTAGATAGTGAATAAGAACAAATGCCAAGCACCACATCTAAGATGGGAGAGTAATGCTACTATGCAGTATCAATGCATACAGGTAACAGGTAAGAAGAGATGCTGAAAATTACATCCAGCATATACAATAAGTGTTGTGCTATTGTTAAGTGTCTATACATACAAATAGAAGTCAGTGCTGAGACTTACACCCAGTGCTTGGGGGGTGCTTGGGTGCTGTAGCACACCCAGAAATTATCCTGGCACCCCAATCCACAGTCTAGGCACCCCTGTCAGCAGACAGGGCCTGTAGATACAGGTAGTGTCTAGCTAGGCATTGGGTGCTAGAAGGCACATTCTAGCACCAGGCTTTTGACCCTGTGTAGGTACACACACACACACACACACATACAATTCTTCCTCTCTGCTATGCCAATTGGCTGCCTGCTACCTCCCTCTAACACCTCATTGGCAAGGACTGTTGCTTGCCTGGCCTTATCACTCTTTGCATATGTGCAGCAGGGGAAGGATATTACCTATTTAGGGGACAGAACAAGGTCCCAGGATAGAATGATAAGGAAAGCTGGTGAGGGCTGACACCCTCTACATGCACTGGGACATGGCAGCTAGGGGTGCTTTGCGTGTTTGTGTGTGTGTGTTTGTGTGTGTGTGTGTGTGTGTGTGTGTGTTGGGGGGGGGGGGTTGCACTGTAGGGGGCTATCTCATTACTTTAAATTATTTGTGTGTCCTGCAATCTAATTACCACTTTATTGCATTGACACCATCCTTGGGACATCTTTAACCATTTTATTTCCTCCCACTGACCAGCAGAATAAATATCACTATGATACAGGCTTCTGACTGCTGCATTCTATATAGAATAATCTATTTTACACAGCCCTGGCCCCTGCACTGCAAGCTGTTATCTACATTACAATGCCCTGACCCCTGCACTGTATTTGCTATGTTGTGCACTACACAAACATCACCTCTGCACCATATATCCTATGTTTTACATTACACAGTCCTAACATCTGAACTGTATACTATATGTTGTACATTATACAATTCTGACCATTGTACTAAAACACTGTAAACACTGTTGTACATTACATCACCCTGACTCTTGTTTTGTATACTGTATGTTGTATAATAAATATGGCTGACTAACGTTAATTGTCTCAACAGTTTCTGGTTGCTCAATATTCCCCTACTGTTTCAGAAAGGTTCTTCTTTAAAGTAGGCTCAGACAAAGTAGTAGCTCTGTGTTTATAGTCTGTATGTACACTGGAGGAGATTTACTAAGATTGGAGAATGCAAAATCTAGTGCAGCTCTGCATAGAAACCAATAAGCTTCCAGTTTTTTTTTTGTTAAAGCTTACTTGAACAAATTGAAGTTAGAAGCTATTCAAAAATTTAGGTTGCGCTGATTCAAATAAATCCCCTAAGTAATGATGATATTTAAGTAACAAAAAACAAATTACCAAACAATCATTTGAAAAAAATGGATGATACAAAATAATGTATTAATGAAACAGTCACTATAGAGTCTTTGATGAAAAAGAGAACCAGGACAGTTCATATACTGAAAATGGTGCATCAATATATTCCTCCAAGGTGGCACACAAGCATAACACCACAAGAAAACTGCACACAGGTAATAGGATAGGGCCTCCACCTCTGTATACACTGCCGCTTACCAGCTGTAATTGATCTCCTATTACAGGAGATCAAATGCACTTGTGGTTTATTCCCCCGCCTCGGGTCTCTATATGGTGCGCCAATGCTCCCAGCGTCCTCACCGAATGCAAAGCCTCATGCCCAAATATATTCAATAAGTCCTCATGAAAAGACAATAATGGCTAGAATAGTGTAAATCCTTATTTTATTTGGTTAAAAAAAGTAAGATTGCACTTACAGTTATGTAGTTTAAAATAGCCTTAAGAATCAAGCCGGCTGGCTCTCGATAGCAGCCCGCTGCTTCCGGGATCTGCGCACACGTGACGTCAGCACGCCGCTCCTCCCTACGTTCGTTTCGTCATACACCTGACATCATCCTGGGGCACCTAGTAGTAGTAGCTCTGTGTTTATAGTCTGTATGCAAACTGGAGGAGATTTACTAAGACTGGAGAATGCAAAATCTAGTGCAGCTCTGCATAGAAACCAATCAGCTTCCATTTTTTTTGTTAAAGCTTAATTGAACAAGCTGAAGTTAGAAGCTGATTGGCTACAATGCACAGCTGCACCAGATTTTGCACTCTCCAGTTTTAGTAAATCAACCCCTCTGAGTTTTATTTTCTAAATATGATCCTTTGTTCTGAAGTTTATGTGTGCCATTTGTGGTACAGTTATTGAGTATTTTGTGGAAACAATGGCTGTGGCATATGCATACAATGTATACAGAAAGTAGGGTTAGAGTATAATTATGCCTCTTTACGCTGTTCACGTATGTTGCCTACACTTCTCTGTCCTTTCTAAATTCTAAAGTTTTGAAGTATAGCTACAGTACCATAGTCAGGGACTGCATTTTTTTTTTTTACTACTGACCGGCTTGGCTGCAGCACTCATCTGTGTATGCTTACACGGGGAGTCCTCAATGTTAGAATACAATAACACAACAGGAGGGATCCCTTGGATGGAGGGATTTGTGATTTTTTTCCCAGTCAAACCACTGGTTGAACGTAAAAAGACTCAACGTGTTCCCTGCTTTAGTTTTTTTGGAAGGATCTCTGGCTTCTCTACAGGCTGCTGTAAGAAAGTTACTATGTTTATAGTACCCCACTGACACAAATTTTGTGAACAATGACTGGGGGTTATTGTGCTGGATGGAAGGTATTAGGCTGGGGTTATTTTAGAGATTATTGTGCTGGGGTTGTTGTTTTGGGGGGTTTTCATGGGGGTTATTGTACTTGGGGTTATTGCTTGCTCTGACACTTGTTGGCGGTTATTGCTGGTAGTTATCATTGCTGGTCCTAACACATGCTGGGGTTTTTGCCGATGTGTCATTGATGGCCCTGACACATCCTTTGTGTTAATGTTGGCTCTGACACATGCTGAGGGTAATTAACCTCCCTGACGGTATTCCCGAGTCTGGCTAGGGGTGGATTTTCAGTACCAAAAGCGGTAACCCCAAGCCAGACTCGGGATCACATTGCAGGATCCAGGAAGAGCTTACTTACCTTGCCCCCAGGATCCTGCGATGTCTCCCCGCAGTGTGAGCGAACCGTCCTCCGCTCGATCTATCACTGTGCCCGGGCTCTGTTCTCTGCGAGCGTTGGGACGCACGGGGACGGAGAACAGTGCCAAATTCAAAAAGTAAAACACACAATACATATACAGTACACTGTAATCTTACAGATTACATTACTGTATACATTTATTTCAGCTCCCTTTTGTCCCTAGTGGTTTCTCAAATGCCCTGCATGCAGTTTTATATTATAAAAACTGTTCTTTTTGCCTGGAAACTGGAGATTGTCCATAGCAACCAAAACTGTCCCTTTACATCAAAAGCAGGTATAGACCAGCTAGAAAACAGCGATAATAAATTAGAACACTTCCAGAATTGAGTGATAGTGATTTGTGGGGAAATCCTTCATTAAGCACTGAAAGTAACGACAGCAACAATTCTGCAACTGAGCAAATTTCAGTGTTTTTGATTTGATTACATTATTGAATCATTTTTATTGTTATTATATTATTATTTCTTATAATTATTTATAGTTATTTATTATATTATAATTTATGATTTAGTGTTTCAAACTTTATTATACCCGGGATGTCTACTAGACTCTTGTTTGGATAGATTTAAGTGTGTTATTCCTAAGAATTACAGGCCTACAATATAAAAAGCCAAATTTCCATGCAAAATAATGGTACCACTTTCAGCACCAAAAATCTGAAATAATCATACCGCCAGGGAGGTTAATGGGGATTATCATTGTTGGGCCTGACACATGCTGCGGTTTATCATTACTGACACTATTTTGTCTGGACCATATCAAAGCAAAGGGGCAAATGTAGCACATTCAAAACCATACACCATCAAGCCTGCAGCAGACAGCGTACTATATGCAACATTTTTTTCTTCTTAATTCCTTCAAGACAGGCAGCAGATAGAAAATGTAGCACGCCACATTTTTCTTTTAAATCTCTTGAGCGTGTCACTCCTGATGCTTTTAAAATGTTGGCAAACATGATTTATTTTTATGCCCACTGACATACTTCTGACCACTACTTTGGGGGGGACTTCAGGCGACTTGCATAGACTTCTATACAGAAGTCGTTTTGCAAGTCGCTGTGGAAGTCGTGTGCAGGTCGCCTCGGTGAGGCGACCTGCAAGTCATGCCGCCCCTGTGTGAACCAGGGCTAAGTGTTTCTAAATATGTTATATCTGCTTTTACTATAACATAGAATTCAGGGTGCATGGACCCAGCTCATTTGCTTCCAGGACCAGCACAACCCTTCTCAAAAATGTCTGGATCCACCCCGACCAGCATACAGAACAAGTTTAGTGCTAATATACAGTGTCCATACATACACGGTAAGAATAGAAACTGAGAATTATACCTAGCATATAGAACAAGAGGAACAGATCTGAGCTGTGGTCATGTTTTTATATAAGAACAGATACTAAGAATTACACCTTAAATACATTACTAGAGAAGTGCTACTGTGCAGCATTAACAAATAAAGATAAAAACAAATAATGAAAATTGCACTCAGTGTGCTGAACAACAGAAGCACTACTGCACAGCAGTCATATATACAGATAAGAATCTATACTCAGAACTAAACCCAGCACGGAAAGAAATGCTACGGTGTAATGTCCCTTCATAAAGATTGAGATCGGAAACTGAGAAATACTCTGACATACAGAACAGGCATAGTGGGACTGTACAGTGTCCATATAGAATTTGAATTACACCAAGCATACAGAAGATGCAAAATGGTACTGTCCAATGTTCATACATGCAGAACAAAAACAGATACTGAGAATTACATCCAGCATACAGAAGATGAGAAATAATACTGTCTGATGTCCATACAAACAGAATAAGCACATATACTGAGAATTACACCAAGCATACAGAAGATGAGAAATGGTACTGTTCAATGACCATACGAGCAAAATAGGAACATATACTGAGAATTACACCCAGCATACAGAATATGATAAATTGTATTGTGCCACTTTTAAATAATGAGAACAAACACAGAGAATTTTATTCGCATAGAAAACAATAAAAAAAGTACTATATGATGTCCATATGTAAATGTTGTCAACCCTTTTTGAAAAAGTAGCAAAAACATGAAAATACAAACTTACTGAGTTTTACACATATGAAAATGCAAGGACTGTCTTGCATAAATTAGGATACTTGGCAAACACACAAGGAAGAGGATGGTTTCAGACCTCCGATGAATAAGAGAAACCATGGTAAAAATATATATCATGAAGGAAAGGAGTAAAAAGCTGGGTGACTTGGGTTCGCTTTATAGCAAACCTCTGCTTTAGCAATGCAGGGCAAAGTAGCAGTTTACTATTTTTAATGCCCTTCATGAGCAGCAAATATTCACTCATGCTATTCTCCGCTATCAGTGGGGTTGATTTACTAAAACTGGACAGTGCAAAATCTGGTGCAGCTCTGCATGATAGCCAATCTGCTTCTAACTTCAGCTTGTTCAATTAAGCTTTGACAAAAAAAAACCTGGAGACTGATTGGTTTTTAGGCAGAGTTGCACCAGATTTTGTACTATCAAGTTTAAGTAAATCAGCTCCATTCAGTCCATTAGCTAGGAACAAAGAAAATATATGGTATGGATGTGAAATGTGCGATGGTGCTGGTGCTTGATGATTGGCCCAGCTCTGTAAGATGGGTGGAAGGAGAGTCCCCTGCTCTTTGTAAACTCCACTTAAAGCGACTTGAAGCTCACACAGTTTTGTCCTTTTTTTTGCAGGGGAATGAAGGAAAGTGAATAGGTTCTGCTGGGTAGGAATTGATTCAATTGAACCTCTTGCTTTACCCTACATGAGCAAAACACAGGTTTGCTAAAAAAAGTGCAACACATATGGTTCACTAAAGTGGTCAGTAGAATAATAAAGGAGAAAAAAACAGCATATAGGAGATACAGTACAAGGAAACCAAAAATGTAACTGATAGCTGATAGAGTTTAAAGAAAGATGAAACGAGATCTGCAATTTTTACATTCTTTTTTTATTATTTTTCAAATTGTTATGTTTTACATCTATATTCAATAAATTAGACATTGTTTTCTAAAATGAGTTACTACAGTGATCAGCATTTTGTTAAATGTTTACATCTATGAAAATCATCATTTGGTATTTTGTATATGAAATATATTTTGCTTTGTATACTGAAGCACTTGCAGTAGTTTAGGGAGACCTTAGGAAAACCGTTGGTCTGTTAATGTTGATAAATTGGACGTTTCCTGTTTATTTGCACAAGCACTTTACTTTATGAATTATTTGTTAACTTTGATTGGACATTTTATTTTTATGCACTTATTATTACTTTGATGCACTTTTGGAATTTTTTGCACAGTTTTGTGCAAGATTATATATGAAGCTTCTCATTTGATTATTGCACTTTTGAATATTGCACTATATATTTATTCATTATTGTTTCACTGAGTATGCGCCATATTATTCCCCTTCTTTTATTTATTTAGTGTAAGAAGACCTTGTTATGTTGGCAGCTATTCATTAGTTTTCATTTTTACAGTGGTTTGCGCATTGGTATTCTTACATTGCCTATTGTTTTCCAAAATGAGTTACTACAGTGGTCAGCATTTTGTTAAATGTTTACGTCCATGAAAATCATCATTTGGTATTTGTTATATGAAATATATTTTGCTTTGTATACTGAAGCACTTGCAGTAGTTTAGGGAGACCTTAGGAAAACTGTTGGTCTGTTATTGTTACTGGTATTGTTCAAACCAAACAATAAAGATGACTCCGGAGTGCTGAGCGTTCTTCACATTTATAGTGTACATAAGACCAAGAGCACTAGTTGACTATAAACTAAAGCCCAAAGAAGAATGGCATAATTGTAAATTTTGTATATTTACTTAGGCTGCCTGCTTTCAGATTGCTCCTTTGAAAACAAAACCTGTCAAAAACACATACACATTTTTATGCGTTTCCAGTGCCTTTTCTGATTGCCTGACTCCTAGCATGCACCTGTGCAACATGGACATGTGATTCAAAAACATGCCAAAAATGCAACTGTGGTGCATTTTTGATGCATTTTTTGACACATTTTCTATTAATTTCAATGGAAAGCTGCCTTTTTGGTGCAGTTTTGAAAAACACACCTAAAAATGCAGCAAGCAGGACTTTTCAAAATGCAAATAAAACGCAACTGACTGGTGTGAAGAGTTCCATAGGATTTAAAGGGATGTGTTTTTCATGCATTTTCCTTTCACATTTTTTAACTGAAAAACTAGATAGTAATTTGAAAAGCATACAGTTTTGCATCAATTTAAAATATGAAATATAAACAAAAGTCTGCTTTATTATAATCTAAAACTGTTTCACCTGTATATTTTAACGCATAATGACATACAATCAGATGATTTACCATTTTACGTTCATTGCGATTACTGACCAATTAATAGCTTTTGTACCTAAGAGCTCTTCTCTTTATACTGACGCCAAGATCATTTTAAACATCCTCACAGTGACAAAACATTGAAGTAGCCATGGAGGGAAACACAGACTTACATCTACATTAGAATCCTGTGTATTTTAACATTTGTAATGGTGCTAATTTAAAATGCTTTTTAGAAATAAATTTCCACATGAGCTCCTGCAAACCGTAAAAGCCTGGCATGTAAAACAAATTGTTTGTCACTTACTGATGGCCTGACATATTTATTGTCAAAAAGAAACGGACATTAGACAGAAAAGCAGTTGTTAAAGGCCAAACAGTTTTTTCCCCTCTAAAGATGGTAAAGATGTGAGACTGTTCTCCTTTTTTCCCCCTAACAATGAACCACCCCTTCAGACATCAAAAGACAAGATAATAAGGCACTTCAAGCACAATCCAAGATTATATTCAACATCTAAAGGCTCATCTCTTGTCAGTTTGCATTTACTCTCCCAGAGATGTGATGCTTCTATCATCATGCTGTCAAAAGGAGTCTGGCAAAAGTGATGAGGCCTCTCATTTCACACACTTAGTGTTTTATCAAATAGCCCACGCTCTTTCTGATTCAGCCAAAATGGAGGGATAATTTGAGGAAGGTCATGCACAAGTACAAAAATCTTGTATTGATTTGTGTGATTAGGAGGCATTAAAATTGCACGTTTATGTTAGTTTCCAAGATGTTTTGTCACTTTATTTAGTAATACACTTTTCTGGCTTGGAGGGAAAATGAAAATGTTCCTGCGGCCTGTATGAGAAGGAATGATAAGATTTCACAAAAGAAGCTTATTGCTGATCTGTGCTTTTGATGATAATCTTCATAAAATTTTTAGTGTATATCTTTTTGGTATAGTGTCTAAACATTATAAAGATGTCAAAAGAAAAAAAAAGGAATGAAAGATTTTACAGATGGTGTCACTATTGTGCCTTCAATGAATGCATATTTTTCATCTTGACAAATGACAAGCTTAGAAAGGTAACCGGTGACAATATAAGGTGATACACTCACATCAAAATGGGCATTAGTCTAAACAGTACAACCCCCCTGTACAGAGTATCCACAAGGAAACATAGGCAGAAGCTAGGGCTTAATAGATGTCCAGGGGCCCAGCTACAACCTTCATGTTTCTGCAGTAAACCAGGAAAATAGCATAATTAGTCAAAGCTGACCGTCTATCTGTCACTACACAATGGAAAATGCATTTGCAAGCAGTTGGTCTCTGATGATGTGAACTATGCCAGTGCAGACAATGCAGATGGGGAGGCTTCTCAGTGCCTACTGTAATCCTTATCAATGTCAATTGAAGGGATAGGGGGCCAAAGCTCCTATTTTTCCTAGGGACCCTATTCTGTCAATTAATCTCTGCACCTGCATCGTATCTTGCCAGTTTCCAATCCACCAACATATATTGTGGAAAAAAAATGGTTCTCTGGTGCTGTTTTTCCTTTACCCTGGATTTCTTCTACTGCTGTCTTCTGTGCTCTGAAATTGTATGTTTGACATGGTATCAACCACTTAAAAAAAACTTCTGGTGTAAGTTTTATAAAGCATTGGGGCATGATGGGCCATTTCTGTGACACCGAGAAGGCCTTTGATAGAGTAGTTTGGGACTTTCACTTCATTACAATAGACAAATATGTGGTCTCTTCGCACATATGATCTCTTAGCTAGATAGCCAGTCTATACGCCACCACAAGGCTTAATATTACCGGCTTCTTGATAGACTTGTGCTTTAAGAATGGGACAGGGCAGGGATGCTACCTGTACACCTAATTTTTGAATCTATTAATAAAGCCCTTCATCTGTACCGTCAACTCATTCCCACTTTATAAAGTGTCACAGGTAGGCAGAAGGTTTCAGCTTTTGATGATATGTCTCATCCAAACCAAATTATTCTATAACTTCTGGAAGATTTAAAAACTTTGCTAACCTGTCCAATCTAAAAAATAAACTATAAATCTATGGATCTCAACATTTCAATCTCGTAATTCCATCAACACTTTTAGAATAACATAACAGCTCTTTCCTATTTTGCGGTAAATGCAAATTAATCACATATATGGGTATTCACATCCCAACTCAAATAGCTGAATTATTATAGCTTCCCTGCTTTACATGAAGAGATAAAAATAGGACCTACAATTCTTCTGCTGGTTTAGCTGGTTAACCAGAATTAAAATGAATCCTTCCTATCTTGCTGCTCTGCTCATACATAAAGCCACAAGGTCAGATCTCCAAATATAAAATTGGAAGAAGGACATGTCAAGAATCAAACGCTATTCCTTAGTTTCTCTGAACCAGCAGGTGGGGTTAGTATGCATAACTTTAAACTGCATAACTGTGCCGGCCTATTAACAAGAATTATCAACTGGCATTGCCACGCATTTTCTAAGGACTGAGTCAAACTGAATAAAGATATAGCTGGCCTGCTGTTTGACCAGTCTCATGGCTCCCCAAGTCTCACACTAGTAAACTACAGTAGATAGAGACCTAGAAAAAAAATCTTCTGGCGCAGAGGTCTTTTCCGACACAGGTCACATTCGTAATATTTTGAAAGAGTAAAGCGGCTATGTATGATTTTATAAAAATGCTTACTTCTTAGGAGCTGTGGTAGGCAGATGGAGTGAAAAAGGAATGTCTGGACCCCAGAGGTAGCTGGACTTATCCATCTCGATATATTACTTTTCTACTGAAATGGAGCAGTGAACAGTTTTAAAATTTATATTAAATGAATTCTGACAAGTTTGCAAACCAAAAAGTACCTAATTTAAAAAATACAACTAAGCACATAAAAAAACATAGATATCATACATAATGCTAAAGAGACAATTCCATAATAGGTATCTGCTTGAATGTTAAAAATATATAGCTGAAGTTTTCATATTTATATATTCTTCACATCACAGCCTCCCATTCACGTGACAATCCCCCCCCCCCACACCCTTTAGGGCCCAAACATCCTGGCCCTCATGATAAAATGCAGAGTTCTACTGTGTGGGCACCTGTTAGTGTGAGGTCCAGGAACTGGTGTGGCAATGTGCATTTAAGTGCATCACATTGTGCCATTTTTTTCTTTCAACTTTATTGAAATGTCAAAATTACATTTCATTCATTTTTATTTACAGAAGCTCAGTTGCAGTGCATAGAAGTAGACTGTACACAGAGCCTGCAAGTGAGCTCCAGTTCATTGCAGAAAAATGCAGACAGCATGCACTTCGCACCACAGTGCTCAACAACCAGGGGCACTGTTGCAGTGTGAACAGGCCACATGGAAAACAACTGCTTTCTAGTGCTGTTGCAGAGACCTGTTTTTCTAGTGCAGAAAAACATAGATCTTTGCACAAGTGTGAATGACCTCTCACATCAGTATCCTTAGTCGCCTCTTCACATCGCACTCCCCCCCCTTTTTAGATCAGTGCCCTCAGCCCCCCCTTCACATCACAGTCTCCTCCTTTGCATCCTTCCTAGACACCCTTCACATGACATCCCCCAATTTTATATCACAGATCGCCCCTTCACAGACTGCCCAATCACAGACCCCACCATCACAGGCCCCCATCACAGACCCTGCCATCACAGACACCCCCATCATGGACATGCTCCATCACATACCCCCCATCACAAACCATACCATCACAGACTCCAGATCACACCTCCCTTTGCACCATTGCCCTCAGCCCCCCTCACATCACAGCCCCCCCAATCAGACTACCACAGTCCCCGTTACATAATAGTCCCCCTTACATTTAATGTATCTAGTGCAACATTTCTAAGCTCCACATTTTAACCTCCTCAATACTGGCATGTTTATGCATTTTCAAAAATGTATGGCAAAAAATCTGATCTATTTGGATGTCTACTTTCCAAATAGGGGCAAGTTTGGGAGATTACTTATTGTCCTGACATTTTAATTTGCAATGTTTTATAACAGAAAGTAAGAGAAACATATTATCTTCAAATATCTGGTCATTTTTTTCTTTATATAGTATTTTTTTTTTAATATGCACTTATTTAATACCACCAAAAGAAAACTCTATCTATCTAAAAAATGCATTTGGCTACAGTGTTGCACGACTAAGTCACCAAGTAATTGTCAGTCAAAGTATCACATTAAAGTATCAAAGTAAGGAACAGGAAGGGGGCAAAGCTTTCCAGTTCAAGTTGGTAAAAAAAAGCTGCTTATTAAAAGCTAAGCTGAGAGAAATCCAAACAATAAGCAATTTCAAAAGGATTTCAGTAATCGAAGCCTGCATTGTTGTCTCAGTACATTTATTCTTTGAACTGGCCATAGGTATGCTATGTTGATCAGACCATGTGAGCACACTTGAACCTCCAAACAATATTTTTTCCCAAACACCTGTATATCCCATATTATAAGCACTGAAAAGCACCCCCAGCTCTGGTCTATTCTTAGTCCACTTCTAAAGAAACAACAGGGGCACACACTCAACAAAACAAATTAATTCAGCACTGTATGGAGTAAGTATATTTTTCTCCAAGACAGACCAGAACTGCATTTTTTCAAACATTTTTCACATTATTCAACTTTTAACTTGGAAACACGTGTTTAAACTGAGAAAACACGCAACCTTAGATTTATTTTCTTTCCTTCAGTACCTGTAAATCATTTTTGGAACAAAAACAACCTATAAGATCAATATCCACAGCTGCACAGAAAGATGTTGATTAGCTAAAAATGCTGAACTTGTGTCTGCTCAAATGACTGTACACATACAAAGTTCATGATTGAAGGAGAGTTTTTGATACATTTCTTGCTCTGTAGATCACGATTCCTGTATTTTATAAACTCTGTTGTTAGTAGCATGTGAATAAGCTGCATGAAGTGAGATTTTTTTTTTTTTAGAATTTCACAATTTCACCCAAAACAGATTCTTTTTGTGGGTAGTTTCTTAAAAGTATTATGATTTGTGTTATTAAAATTCAACCAAATGTAATTTTCTAAAACTGACAAAAAAACAAATTTTGCTTTGCTAATTTTGACAACTTAATGTTCTGTGCATTGGTATACAGACTTCTCCCAGTAATGCTACTTCTGTTCTTGTGATTGGTATATTGCCTTTTCAAGCAAATTAGCAAAATAGGTACAGATCAAGTGATTATAGCAGGCACACCCAACTACTTAGCACACAGGAATGGGAAAATTATAAAATGCAAGGGTACAATGAAAGAGCAAGGCATAAAAATACATAATTAGATTTGTATTAAGTCCTTGTAATGTACACTAGTAGATTTTTGAACAAAAACTGTACAAACATTCAAACATACAAAAATTCTCCAGTACGTTCAGTAACTTGAAGAATGTTGTTCAAAAGTTCCTAGAAAAGTTTCCTTTTAATATTTGATTTTGGAGTAAAAGGACTTCCCCAAATAAAAACCACATTTATCATTCAAGAAAAAGAGTTGAACCTGTAACATTTCACATCATTATGCTGAAAAACAAACATCAATTTGACCCCACAAATCCAAAAATTCGGCTCCCAGCGCTTTCAGATAGCTGTATTGGAGATCAGCTGTGCATAGCGACAACGTCACTTCCGGGTACAAGGTAAGCGGGCTGTGCACGCGTTCAGAGCATGCATGCTCCTTCCTCAGGCTTTGCTTGTGGCCATCATTGAGTGGGTTTATATGTACTACATAGGAGGAAGTACTAAATAACTTGCACGATGGGTAACCATGGGACCCAATACAACACAGTGGCAAAGCCAAAAGACTATACCATCTAATCGACTAATATATAAAGCTACAGTACTTACAACAGCTGACCAGTAGAATCATAACTGTATGACAATAGTATGTCTATGAAAAAATAATTAAAAAGCATATTTAATATATTAAAACGTGCACATGTATATAACTGGTGTATATAATAAATAAGTTATTAATTTAAATAAATTAACTATTTGCTGATTATAAAAACAATGGGTTAATCTCTAGAAACAATGTATTGTAGAAATATTTGTATATATAAGAATATTTTTTTATAGAAAAAAAAAAAAAAAAAAAAAAAAAAAAAATATATATATATATATATATATATATATATATATATATATATATATATATATATATATATATATATATATATTTATATATATATATATACATGTGTATTTGTGGTTATATATAAGATGAATGGAAATTGTATATATGAATAGAAATGTAAATAAATAATTAAAGTAATCACAGATTTAAATTGATTGCAGATTAAAATTGACCAGATAAATTTGACCAAATGATGACCGAATAAAATTGACCGAATAAATTAAACGTAATTGGTCTAATGGAGATTTTCTATATTATTATTAGCGAAGATATAGTTGTAAATCAGGCTATGTTGTAATTAATCCACGGGCCCTATCAAGGCAGTTGGATTATAATAGGATATTAATTTCAATGCCTTTGTTTAGGCCTCCAGGCACTAAAAAAGTGTAGATCCAATTATTTTCTCTCTCACATAACTGTTTATAGCTTTCAGCAATGGGAAATGTATTGAGAATGGCTTCTATAACCAAAGTGCGTAGTCCTAGAGATGACTGTTTATGAAACTCTTTAAAATGTCGCGGGACAATATGTTTATTGGAACCCTTTTCCACAAAATTCCGATGCTCACCAAACCTTTTACGGAGAGTACGTATAGTGCGACCTACATAAAGCAGGCTGCAAGGACAAGTCAAGCAGTACACAGAAGTGACATCGTTGCTGTGCACCGCTGATCTCCAATACAGCTATCCGTAAGTGCTGGGAGCCAACAGTGCGGCCGGATCGTGGCCTGATCGCGGACCTTTACCATCAGTTAGTGACGCCAGGCATCACCCCGGGACAGCGCGGTCGATATATTACACATAATGCTGGAAAATACCGCTTGTTTGTGAGTGTTCCTATGTTCATTTTTATCAATTAAATAGTAAACTTGCTACACTTAGAAGGTGCTGCTTCTTGTCCCTTTCACTGAAGCTGGTAATGTCTCAGGAATGCATGTCAATAATGTGAATCACGTGGCCTGATCAAGGTAACTTTAATAATCGTAAGCAGGCAAGCTACCTGTCATGGTTATGCAGTAATGTTTGACTGTCAGCTTAGCTCTCCATGTGTTCAGATTAAGACGCCCGCCACTCTCACCTGGCTGCTTAAGTAATCTCTCCTCAAAGCATGGCTCCACCCCAGCCCCTAGCAGGAAACTCTATATTAACCTGTGCATTGCAAGCCAGCCCTGCTGATCAATATTGTGTGTTTTGGCTTCCGTGTGCTCATTGCTCTGTGTCCTATGTCTGATCCTGTTTACTGACCCTGGCTTGTTCTTGACTGTCCTCATCTGCTTCATATCTTGACCTTTGGCGTGTTCTTTGACTATACCTATCTGCTTGTTGCCCTGACCTTTTGGCTTATCTCCTCACTATCCTTGTTGTTCCAGGCTGCTGCTTCCTTTCTACCCTCCAGTAGTCTACTGTGAGCGTGAGCTGGGAGACCCTGGGGGCTGCGACCTGGAGCCAGACTGCAGCGAAGTCCATCTCCACCATCAGGGGCCCCGGTGAACACTCGCTGGTTCTTAGATTGCGCGTCCTGGGAAATCTCATGCTCTAGCTCCCAGTGTGAACCGTATTGGTGCTCCAGAGTACCTGCTTTCCTGAACCACCCAGGGCTACATCTGCAGCAGTCATCCATAGGGTCTGCTACCTTGCGGTATACTCCAGACCCCAGCGGGGTGCATCTGTCACCTGGACTCAGATGACCTGGCAGTTTGATCAGCCATGGACTGGGCTGACGTGCCACTACCTGCAGATGATCCATTGCAGGGCATAATCCGCAGACTTGAGACCCATGAATCAAATCAGACTCAGGTGATGCGATTCCTCCTGGATCTGGCTTCATGCTTCAAGTAGCTTCAGGTCCACTTGCGAGTCAGCAACCCCAAGTACAATCGGTGGCTGCACTTATTCTGGTTGCGGACGCAGCCACACATTCACTACAACTGCCAGCTCCGTCCCACTTCTTTGGGGACTCCAAGGCCTCCAGGGGGTTTCTCAGCCAATGCACCATTCATTTTGAGCTCCAGCCTCAAAACTTCTTGTCTGATCGGGCAAAGGTAGCCTATATTATTTCCCTCCTCTCCGGTGAATCTTTAGCCTGGGTTGCCCCCCTGCGGGGGAAGAATGATCCTGTGGTTTCCAGCCTGTGCAACTTATTGAAGCTCTTTCACTTTCGAAACATCTTCGAGGAGCCGGCTCGGCTTTCTTCAGCGGCCTGTGCCCTTGTACGTCTTTGCCAAGAATCCTCTTCAGTGGGACAATATGCTCTTTAGTTTCATATCCTCACAGCTGAGTTGAGCTGGAACAATGAGGCCCTGGTTGCAACCTTTTTACATGGCCTCTCTGACCGAGTGAAAGATGAATTAGCAGGAAGAGCCATTCCCACGGGTCTGGACGATGTCATTTCCTTATGTAACCAGATCGACATTCATTTTGAGGAGAGGTCCCTAAAAAAAAATGACGCCAGCACTCCCTGGGCCCTAGCCAGTCTGAACTCCCCTCCCTTAGTCCCGTGGAGCATCTTCTGCCTGCTGAGGAACCTATGCAGCTGGGCCGGACCAGGCTAACCCCAGAAGAACGTGCTAGGCGCACAAAACGGGTTCCATGAAGCTTACCCTTTTGCCCCTCACGACGCCACAGGTAGTCCCCGGCAATTGATGGCACTGTTCTCCCAGGGGGCCCTATCTGCTTCCAGATTCTACCTATTAAGATGTATGTCTGTAGGGATACTCCATCAGGAGTAGATATGCTTCCACATTCTACCCAAGACCTCTACCCCCATTGCATTGGGCCTTCCTTGGCTACAGCTCCACTCTCCACATGTGGACTGGGTCTCTGGGCAGATCCTGGCTTGGGGTCCCTCAAGTTTCTCATCCTGCCTTCTCAAGGTGCCCCCAAGGGGAGACTTCTGTTTGCTACCACATGTGTATCTTCTGATCTTCCCGCTGCATTCACCGATTACCAAGATGTGTTCTGTAAGAAATCAGCTGAGGTGCTTTCTCCCCACAGGTCTTTTGACTGTACTATTGACCTTGTCCCTGGAGCAACTCTGCCCAGGGGTCGTACCTTCCCTCTGTCCATCCCAGAGACCCGGGCCATGTCAGAGTATGTCGCTGAGAATCTAGAGAGAGGTTTCATCCGGAAATCCTCATCGCCTGCAGGTGCAGGGTTCTTTTTCGTTGCCAAAAGGGATGGTACCTTGAGACCCTGCATCGACTATCGAGGTTTAAACGCGGTGACTATCAAGAATTGATACCCCTTACCCTAAATATCTGAGCTATTCGACAGGTTGAAGGGTGCCTCCATTTTCACCAAGTTGGATCTCAGAGGTGCATACAATCTGATTTGGATATGGGAAGGTGACGAATAGAAAACTGCGTTTAACAATAGAGACGGGCATTACGAACACCTGGTTATGCCTTTTGGTTTCTGTAATTCCCCAACTGTGTCCCAAAACTTTGTCAATGAAATCTTCAGGGATCTGCTGTACCAGTTGTCATCTATCTGGATGACATTCTCATCTTTTTGGAAAATCTGCTTGTCCACAGAAACCATGTCTGCACTGTACTTCAGCGCCTTAGAGAGAATAATCTGTATGCCAAGCTGGAGAAATCTTCCTTTGAATGTTCTGAGGTCCTGTTGCTGGGATGCTTTGTCTTATGTTTGGGTCTTCATATGGACCATTACCAACTGTCCTCTTCCTGCTAGCCTCAAGGCCACACAGCGCTTTCTTGGCTTCACAGATTATTATAGGCAGTTCATAAGGACTTACTCTTCCATTGCTGTGCCTATTGATGCTTTGACCAAGAAGGGTGTGAATGCCAAAGACTGGCCTCCAGAAGCTGTCTCTGCATTTCAAGACCTGAAACAGGCCTTTGTTTCTGGACCTCTCTTGAGGAAAGCTAATCCTGGGGACCCATTTTTTATTATAGTGGACGCTTCCTCAATGGGAGTGGGAGCTGTGCTTCCTCAATCCTTTGAGAAAAGACGTCAACCATGTGCGTTCTTTTCCAAAAAAATTCCCAGGCAGAGAGAAATTATGCTATCAGTGATCGGGAATTTCTCGCAATTAAATTAGCATTAGAGGAGTGGTGTCATGTTTTGGAGGGTTCCCCTCACTCCATAACGATTTTTAATGATCACAAAAATCTACAGTACATACAGAACACTAAACATCTGAATCCCAGACAGGTCAGGTGGAGTCTTTTCTTTTCCCGTTTTAATTTCACAATTATGTACAAACCTGGTCCCTGAAACTGTTGGGCTGATGCACTCTCTAGGTCATTTGACACTTTGGATGAGGAGTCGACCCCTGAACCTGAGCCGATTGTTCTGACCTCATGCATTGTTGCCCATTCTACCACCCTGGAGTCAAAAATTCCTCCTGGCAAGACCTTCGTCCCCACTGGGCTAAGAGCTAAGATCCTTCATTGGGGACATGATTCCAAGGTGACAGGGCATGCTGGGTTTCTCCAATCCTTCCTGCTCATCAGTCATCACTACTGGTGGCCTAATCTCCACTCGGATGTTAAAGGCTTGTCATGTCTGTACTCAGTCTTAACTACGTTAAGGCTTGTCATGTCTGTGCTCAGTCTAAATCAGGGATAAGTAATTAGTGGACCTCCAGCTGTTGCAGAACTACAATTCCCATGAGGCATAGCAAGATTTTCACAGCCACAAGCATGACACCCAGAGGCAGAGGCATGATGGGACTTGTAGTTTTACAACAGCTGGAGGTCCGCTAATTGCATATCCCTGGTCTAAATCCTGCACACAAGCCCCTGCTGGTCTTCTCATGCCCTTGCCCATTCCTAAGGAGCCCTGGTCTCACATTGCCATGGATTTTATCACCGATCTCCCCCTGTCAGAGAATAATATGGTCATTTGGGTGGTAATCGATCGATTCTCCAAGGTAGCTCATTTTGTTCCTCTTCCTGGTCTTCCTTCTGCTCCTGCCTTGGTTCCCATTTTTGTTCAAGAAATTTTCCGCCTCCATGGGGTTCCTTCTCATATTGTTTCTGACAGGGGCGTTCAATTTATGCCTCATTTTTGGAGAGCCTTTTTCAAATCCCTCAATATTGTCCTGGATTTTTCCTCTTCTTACCACTCTCAATCCAATGGACAAACTGAGAGGGTTAATCAGGAGTTTGAGGTCTTTCTTCACACCTTAGTCTCTGCTCATCATGACGACTGGTCCTCTCTACTCCAGTGGGCAGAATTCTCTCACAACAATCATGTAAATATCAGTTCGCAGAAGACACCCTTTTTCACAGTTTATGGAAAACACCCTCAACTCCCTCTTCCCATGACCAGTTCTCCAGATATTCCAGCTTTGACTATGGCTTAGGAGCCTTTAATTATATTTGGGGTGACGTTCATGATTCCCTCCAGGCAGCTGATGACAAATTTAAATGCTTTGCTGACCGCCGCAGGCAGTCAACCGCCTTCTCTTCAGCCAGGGGACAAATTCTGGCTCTTCACCAGGAACATCAAGTGCTGAGTTCCTTCTCTGAAGTTTGCCCCAAGATTCATTGGTCCGTACACTATGACCTCTAAACTTAATCCAGTTTGTTTTAAACTCCAGGTTCCTAAAAGCCTCAAAATCTCTAACTCTTTCCATGTTGCCCTTCTGAAGCCTTTAGTACTCAATAAGTTCTCTCCCTACTGCAGCCCCGGTCTCTGAGGATAATCAGGAGTATGAGGTTAGTCAAATTCTGGATTCCATGCTCTGTAGAGGCATTCTTCAGTACCTCGTGCATTGGAAAGAGTTTGGTCCTGAGGAGAATGAATGAATGAATGAAGATTTGTATAGTGCTGCAAATGCAAACTGAATTGCCTCAAGGCGCTTGATCCATGCTGTCAGTCCTGTTTCTTAGAAGAGATGGGTCTTGGGTTTTTTTCTGAAAGCCTGATGATTTTCTTCCATGCGGATGTTGGCGGGTAGAGCGTTCCATAACCGTGGTCCTTGGACTGCAAATCTTCGTTCTCCTTTTGATTTGTAGCAGGACTTGGGAATGAGGAGGAGGTTTTGGTTAGTTGATCGAAGACTGCGCTTAGGTGTGTAGTGTTTTATTTTCTCGCACAGGTATTGTGGAGTGTTTCCTTGAGTGCACTTATGGGTGAGGTAGAGGGTCTTGAACGTGATCCAGTCTTTTATGATTAGCCAATTTAGGCTCCTCAGGGATGGGGAGATGGATTCCCAGGGTTTTTACCCGTTACCAGTCTTGCTGCAGTGTTTTGAATGACTTGTAGATGTGCAATCTGGAATTTAAGCAGTCCTATGTAGAGGGAGTTTGCGTAGTCGAGCCGGGAATCAATGATTGTTCCAACTACTGCTGCTTTGTCTTCTTCTGGAATGAAATGGATAAGTCTACGTAGTAGGTGAAGGAGATAGTGAGATCCACTTACTACTGATCCTATTTGTGCATTCATCGTCATTTCTGAGTCAAAGATGACTCAGAGACTTTTGGCTTTGGTGCTTGGAGAGATGGTCTGTCCCAGGATGGTGGGTGGTGTCCAAGGGTTCTTAGTTTTTGTATTAATCTATCAATGTGAGGCATTTTTCTAGTCGCTGGTAGTGGTCTTTTGATCGGTGATGCGAAAGTAGAGTTGGGTGTCATCAGCATATGAGTGGAAGCAGAGGTACGCTTTTCTAATGATTTGGAGGAGTGGACGGATGTAGATGTTTAAGAGCACTGGTGATAAGGGTGAACCTTGAGGAACTCCATAAGAAATTGCCTGAGTTTCAAAGGTGAAGGCTCCTAGTTTCACAGTCTGTGACCGATTTTGTAGGAAGGATGCGAACCATGGTAGATCTGAATCTGAGACTCCAGATACTTCTGTGAGGCGGACGAGTAGGGTATTGTGGTCCACTGTGTCGAACGCTGCACTGTGGTCCACAGTACCAGGAGACATGATTCTCTGTCATCTGCTGCTTCGAGGGCATCGTCCCATATTTTGAGAAGTGCCGTTTCTGTGCCATGGCCTGGGCGGAAGCCTGATTGCAGTGGGTCCAAGAGTTTGTGTGTGTCCAAGTGGCATTGTAGCTGTTGTACTGCTGCTTTTTCCATAATCTTGGAGATGGAGTTGAGGCTTGTAACCGGTCTGCGGTAGTTAGGATCTTTAGGGTCGAGGTTGGGTTTCTTTAGGAGGGGTTTGTTGATGCCTTGCTTGAGGGCGATTGGAACAATCCCTTCTTTGAACGATTGATTTATGAGATGTGTTATAGTAGGAGCCAGAATGTCTATGAAAAAATAATTAAAAAGCATATTTAATATATTAAAACGTGCACATGTATATAACTGGTGTATATAATAAATAAGTTATTAATTTAAATAAATTAACTATTTGCTGATTATAAAAACAATGGGTTAATCTCTAGAAACAATGTATTGTAGAAATATTTGTATATATAAGAATATTTTTTTATAGAAAAAAAAAAAAAAAAAAAAATATATATATATATATATATACATATATATATATATATATATATATATATATATATATATATATATATATTTATATATATATATATACATGTGTATTTGTGGTTATATATAAGATGAATGGAAATTGTATATATGAATAGAAATGTAAATAAATAATTAAAGTAATCACAGATTTAAATTGATTGCAGATTAAAATTGACCAGATAAATTTGACCAAATGATGACCGAATAAAATTGACCGAATAAATTAAACGTAATTGGTCTAATGGAGATTTTCTATATTATTATTAGCGAAGATATAGTTGTAAATCAGGCTATGTTGTAATTAATCCACGGGCCCTATCAAGGCAGTTGGATTATAATAGGATATTAATTTCAATGCCTTTGTTTAGGCCTCCAGGCACTAAAAAAGTGTAGATCCAATTATTTTCTCTCTCACATAACTGTTTATAGCTTTCAGCAATGGGAAATGTATTGAGAATGGCTTCTATAACCAAAGTGCGTAGTCCTAGAGATGACTGTTTATGAAACTCTTTAAAATGTCGCGGGACAATATGTTTATTGGAACCCTTTTCCACAAAATTCCGATGCTCACCAAACCTTTTACGGAGAGTACGTATAGTGCGACCTACATAAAGCAGGCTGCAAGGACAAGTCAAGCAGTACACAGAAGTGACATCGTTGCTGTGCACCGCTGATCTCCAATACAGCTATCCGTAAGTGCTGGGAGCCAACAGTGCGGCCGGATCGTGGCCTGATCGCGGACCTTTACCATCAGTTAGTGACGCCAGGCATCACCCCGGGACAGCGCGGTCGATATATTACACATAATGCTGGAAAATACCGCTTGTTTGTGAGTGTTCCTATGTTCATTTTTATCAATTAAATAGTAAACTTGCTACACTTAGAAGGTGCTGCTTCTTGTCCCTTTCACTGAAGCTGGTAATGTCTCAGGAATGCATGTCAATAATGTGAATCACGTGGCCTGATCAAGGTAACTTTAATAATCGTAAGCAGGCAAGCTACCTGTCATGGTTATGCAGTAATGTTTGACTGTCAGCTTAGCTCTCCATGTGTTCAGATTAAGACGCCCGCCACTCTCACCTGGCTGCTTAAGTAATCTCTCCTCAAAGCATGGCTCCACCCCAGCCCCTAGCAGGAAACTCTATATTAACCTGTGCATTGCAAGCCAGCCCTGCTGATCAATATTGTGTGTTTTGGCTTCCGTGTGCTCATTGCTCTGTGTCCTATGTCTGATCCTGTTTACTGACCCTGGCTTGTTCTTGACTGTCCTCATCTGCTTCATATCTTGACCTTTGGCGTGTTCTTTGACTATACCTATCTGCTTGTTGCCCTGACCTTTTGGCTTATCTCCTCACTATCCTTGTTGTTCCAGGCTGCTGCTTCCTTTCTACCCTCCAGTAGTCTACTGTGAGCGTGAGCTGGGAGACCCTGGGGGCTGCGACCTGGAGCCAGACTGCAGCGAAGTCCATCTCCACCATCAGGGGCCCCGGTGAACACTCGCTGGTTCTTAGATTGCGCGTCCTGGGAAATCTCATGCTCTAGCTCCCAGTGTGAACCGTATTGGTGCTCCAGAGTACCTGCTTTCCTGAACCACCCAGGGCTACATCTGCAGCAGTCATCCATAGGGTCTGCTACCTTGCGGTATACTCCAGACCCCAGCGGGGTGCATCTGTCACCTGGACTCAGATGACCTGGCAGTTTGATCAGCCATGGACTGGGCTGACGTGCCACTACCTGCAGATGATCCATTGCAGGGCATAATCCGCAGACTTGAGACCCATGAATCAAATCAGACTCAGGTGATGCGATTCCTCCTGGATCTGGCTTCATGCTTCAAGTAGCTTCAGGTCCACTTGCGAGTCAGCAACCCCAAGTACAATCGGTGGCTGCACTTATTCTGGTTGCGGACGCAGCCACACATTCACTACAACTGCCAGCTCCGTCCCACTTCTTTGGGGACTCCAAGGCCTCCAGGGGGTTTCTCAGCCAATGCACCATTCATTTTGAGCTCCAGCCTCAAAACTTCTTGTCTGATCGGGCAAAGGTAGCCTATATTATTTCCCTCCTCTCCGGTGAATCTTTAGCCTGGGTTGCCCCCCTGCGGGGGAAGAATGATCCTGTGGTTTCCAGCCTGTGCAACTTATTGAAGCTCTTTCACTTTCGAAACATCTTCGAGGAGCCGGCTCGGCTTTCTTCAGCGGCCTGTGCCCTTGTACGTCTTTGCCAAGAATCCTCTTCAGTGGGACAATATGCTCTTTAGTTTCATATCCTCACAGCTGAGTTGAGCTGGAACAATGAGGCCCTGGTTGCAACCTTTTTACATGGCCTCTCTGACCGAGTGAAAGATGAATTAGCAGGAAGAGCCATTCCCACGGGTCTGGACGATGTCATTTCCTTATGTAACCAGATCGACATTCATTTTGAGGAGAGGTCCCTAAAAAAAAATGACGCCAGCACTCCCTGGGCCCTAGCCAGTCTGAACTCCCCTCCCTTAGTCCCGTGGAGCATCTTCTGCCTGCTGAGGAACCTATGCAGCTGGGCCGGACCAGGCTAACCCCAGAAGAACGTGCTAGGCGCACAAAACGGGTTCCATGAAGCTTACCCTTTTGCCCCTCACGACGCCACAGGTAGTCCCCGGCAATTGATGGCACTGTTCTCCCAGGGGGCCCTATCTGCTTCCAGATTCTACCTATTAAGATGTATGTCTGTAGGGATACTCCATCAGGAGTAGATATGCTTCCACATTCTACCCAAGACCTCTACCCCCATTGCATTGGGCCTTCCTTGGCTACAGCTCCACTCTCCACATGTGGACTGGGTCTCTGGGCAGATCCTGGCTTGGGGTCCCTCAAGTTTCTCATCCTGCCTTCTCAAGGTGCCCCCAAGGGGAGACTTCTGTTTGCTACCACATGTGTATCTTCTGATCTTCCCGCTGCATTCACCGATTACCAAGATGTGTTCTGTAAGAAATCAGCTGAGGTGCTTTCTCCCCACAGGTCTTTTGACTGTACTATTGACCTTGTCCCTGGAGCAACTCTGCCCAGGGGTCGTACCTTCCCTCTGTCCATCCCAGAGACCCGGGCCATGTCAGAGTATGTCGCTGAGAATCTAGAGAGAGGTTTCATCCGGAAATCCTCATCGCCTGCAGGTGCAGGGTTCTTTTTCGTTGCCAAAAGGGATGGTACCTTGAGACCCTGCATCGACTATCGAGGTTTAAACGCGGTGACTATCAAGAATTGATACCCCTTACCCTAAATATCTGAGCTATTCGACAGGTTGAAGGGTGCCTCCATTTTCACCAAGTTGGATCTCAGAGGTGCATACAATCTGATTTGGATATGGGAAGGTGACGAATAGAAAACTGCGTTTAACAATAGAGACGGGCATTACGAACACCTGGTTATGCCTTTTGGTTTCTGTAATTCCCCAACTGTGTCCCAAAACTTTGTCAATGAAATCTTCAGGGATCTGCTGTACCAGTTGTCATCTATCTGGATGACATTCTCATCTTTTTGGAAAATCTGCTTGTCCACAGAAACCATGTCTGCACTGTACTTCAGCGCCTTAGAGAGAATAATCTGTATGCCAAGCTGGAGAAATCTTCCTTTGAATGTTCTGAGGTCCTGTTGCTGGGATGCTTTGTCTTATGTTTGGGTCTTCATATGGACCATTACCAACTGTCCTCTTCCTGCTAGCCTCAAGGCCACACAGCGCTTTCTTGGCTTCACAGATTATTATAGGCAGTTCATAAGGACTTACTCTTCCATTGCTGTGCCTATTGATGCTTTGACCAAGAAGGGTGTGAATGCCAAAGACTGGCCTCCAGAAGCTGTCTCTGCATTTCAAGACCTGAAACAGGCCTTTGTTTCTGGACCTCTCTTGAGGAAAGCTAATCCTGGGGACCCATTTTTTATTATAGTGGACGCTTCCTCAATGGGAGTGGGAGCTGTGCTTCCTCAATCCTTTGAGAAAAGACGTCAACCATGTGCGTTCTTTTCCAAAAAAATTCCCAGGCAGAGAGAAATTATGCTATCAGTGATCGGGAATTTCTCGCAATTAAATTAGCATTAGAGGAGTGGTGTCATGTTTTGGAGGGTTCCCCTCACTCCATAACGATTTTTAATGATCACAAAAATCTACAGTACATACAGAACACTAAACATCTGAATCCCAGACAGGTCAGGTGGAGTCTTTTCTTTTCCCGTTTTAATTTCACAATTATGTACAAACCTGGTCCCTGAAACTGTTGGGCTGATGCACTCTCTAGGTCATTTGACACTTTGGATGAGGAGTCGACCCCTGAACCTGAGCCGATTGTTCTGACCTCATGCATTGTTGCCCATTCTACCACCCTGGAGTCAAAAATTCCTCCTGGCAAGACCTTCGTCCCCACTGGGCTAAGAGCTAAGATCCTTCATTGGGGACATGATTCCAAGGTGACAGGGCATGCTGGGTTTCTCCAATCCTTCCTGCTCATCAGTCATCACTACTGGTGGCCTAATCTCCACTCGGATGTTAAAGGCTTGTCATGTCTGTACTCAGTCTTAACTACGTTAAGGCTTGTCATGTCTGTGCTCAGTCTAAATCAGGGATAAGTAATTAGTGGACCTCCAGCTGTTGCAGAACTACAATTCCCATGAGGCATAGCAAGATTTTCACAGCCACAAGCATGACACCCAGAGGCAGAGGCATGATGGGACTTGTAGTTTTACAACAGCTGGAGGTCCGCTAATTGCATATCCCTGGTCTAAATCCTGCACACAAGCCCCTGCTGGTCTTCTCATGCCCTTGCCCATTCCTAAGGAGCCCTGGTCTCACATTGCCATGGATTTTATCACCGATCTCCCCCTGTCAGAGAATAATATGGTCATTTGGGTGGTAATCGATCGATTCTCCAAGGTAGCTCATTTTGTTCCTCTTCCTGGTCTTCCTTCTGCTCCTGCCTTGGTTCCCATTTTTGTTCAAGAAATTTTCCGCCTCCATGGGGTTCCTTCTCATATTGTTTCTGACAGGGGCGTTCAATTTATGCCTCATTTTTGGAGAGCCTTTTTCAAATCCCTCAATATTGTCCTGGATTTTTCCTCTTCTTACCACTCTCAATCCAATGGACAAACTGAGAGGGTTAATCAGGAGTTTGAGGTCTTTCTTCACACCTTAGTCTCTGCTCATCATGACGACTGGTCCTCTCTACTCCAGTGGGCAGAATTCTCTCACAACAATCATGTAAATATCAGTTCGCAGAAGACACCCTTTTTCACAGTTTATGGAAAACACCCTCAACTCCCTCTTCCCATGACCAGTTCTCCAGATATTCCAGCTTTGACTATGGCTTAGGAGCCTTTAATTATATTTGGGGTGACGTTCATGATTCCCTCCAGGCAGCTGATGACAAATTTAAATGCTTTGCTGACCGCCGCAGGCAGTCAACCGCCTTCTCTTCAGCCAGGGGACAAATTCTGGCTCTTCACCAGGAACATCAAGTGCTGAGTTCCTTCTCTGAAGTTTGCCCCAAGATTCATTGGTCCGTACACTATGACCTCTAAACTTAATCCAGTTTGTTTTAAACTCCAGGTTCCTAAAAGCCTCAAAATCTCTAACTCTTTCCATGTTGCCCTTCTGAAGCCTTTAGTACTCAATAAGTTCTCTCCCTACTGCAGCCCCGGTCTCTGAGGATAATCAGGAGTATGAGGTTAGTCAAATTCTGGATTCCATGCTCTGTAGAGGCATTCTTCAGTACCTCGTGCATTGGAAAGAGTTTGGTCCTGAGGAGAATGAATGAATGAATGAAGATTTGTATAGTGCTGCAAATGCAAACTGAATTGCCTCAAGGCGCTTGATCCATGCTGTCAGTCCTGTTTCTTAGAAGAGATGGGTCTTGGGTTTTTTTCTGAAAGCCTGATGATTTTCTTCCATGCGGATGTTGGCGGGTAGAGCGTTCCATAACCGTGGTCCTTGGACTGCAAATCTTCGTTCTCCTTTTGATTTGTAGCAGGACTTGGGAATGAGGAGGAGGTTTTGGTTAGTTGATCGAAGACTGCGCTTAGGTGTGTAGTGTTTTATTTTCTCGCACAGGTATTGTGGAGTGTTTCCTTGAGTGCACTTATGGGTGAGGTAGAGGGTCTTGAACGTGATCCAGTCTTTTATGATTAGCCAATTTAGGCTCCTCAGGGATGGGGAGATGGATTCCCAGGGTTTTTACCCGTTACCAGTCTTGCTGCAGTGTTTTGAATGACTTGTAGATGTGCAATCTGGAATTTAAGCAGTCCTATGTAGAGGGAGTTTGCGTAGTCGAGCCGGGAATCAATGATTGTTCCAACTACTGCTGCTTTGTCTTCTTCTGGAATGAAATGGATAAGTCTACGTAGTAGGTGAAGGAGATAGTGAGATCCACTTACTACTGATCCTATTTGTGCATTCATCGTCATTTCTGAGTCAAAGATGACTCAGAGACTTTTGGCTTTGGTGCTTGGAGAGATGGTCTGTCCCAGGATGGTGGGTGGTGTCCAAGGGTTCTTAGTTTTTGTATTAATCTATCAATGTGAGGCATTTTTCTAGTCGCTGGTAGTGGTCTTTTGATCGGTGATGCGAAAGTAGAGTTGGGTGTCATCAGCATATGAGTGGAAGCAGAGGTACGCTTTTCTAATGATTTGGAGGAGTGGACGGATGTAGATGTTTAAGAGCACTGGTGATAAGGGTGAACCTTGAGGAACTCCATAAGAAATTGCCTGAGTTTCAAAGGTGAAGGCTCCTAGTTTCACAGTCTGTGACCGATTTTGTAGGAAGGATGCGAACCATGGTAGATCTGAATCTGAGACTCCAGATACTTCTGTGAGGCGGACGAGTAGGGTATTGTGGTCCACTGTGTCGAACGCTGCACTGTGGTCCACAGTACCAGGAGACATGATTCTCTGTCATCTGCTGCTTCGAGGGCATCGTCCCATATTTTGAGAAGTGCCGTTTCTGTGCCATGGCCTGGGCGGAAGCCTGATTGCAGTGGGTCCAAGAGTTTGTGTGTGTCCAAGTGGCATTGTAGCTGTTGTACTGCTGCTTTTTCCATAATCTTGGAGATGGAGTTGAGGCTTGTAACCGGTCTGCGGTAGTTAGGATCTTTAGGGTCGAGGTTGGGTTTCTTTAGGAGGGGTTTGTTGATGCCTTGCTTGAGGGCGATTGGAACAATCCCTTCTTTGAACGATTGATTTATGAGATGTGTTATAGTAGGAGCCAGAATGTCGGAACATTCTTTCAGGAGTTTTGTGGAGATGATGTCGTTTGGTAATGTGCGGAGGCTTCTGATGATGTTTTTGGTGGTGTCAGTGGTGATTGGGATCAGCGAGAAGTTCGGTGCTTGTGTGACGTTCGTGTCGATTTCCTCTTTTTGCTTTAGTTGAATGAGGTTGGTTGTTTATTTCTGTTGAATTTATTCCCGAATGTTGTCGATGAAAAAATCTGATAACTCATTAAAGAACTCTTGAGTTTCGTATGCTGGGGGCTCTAAGCAGGTATGGTTCAGAGTCTGCAAGACAATTTTGAAAAGTTCCCGAGGGCGGTTTAAGGCTGTTGAGATGGTGTTTGAGGTGTTTTGCTTTGAAGATTGCTATGTGATATTTCTTGGTAAATGTGTTTTGTAGTTTGTGTGGTTTTCCTTTGTAGAATTTCTTCTCCAGGCTCTTTCGGCTTTTCTACGTTCCTGCTTCAGTGAAGTAAGAGTGCCATTAAACCATTCAGAGTTCTTTTTGCGGATGCGTTTTCTACGTTTTGGAGCCACTTCGTCTGCGGTTTGTAGTAATGTCTTGTTCAAGGAGTTGAGAGTTTGTTCCGTTGAGTGGTTTGGATTTAGCATTGCTATTTTGGTTGATAATGTGGTTTTGAAGTGTTCAGAATGTAGTTTCTTCTGAGATCTGGTCCAGTGTGTTTTTATTGCGTGTTTCGGTTTTTGGATGGTGGTGTTGGTGGCGATATTAAATTTGATAGCGTGGTGGTCCGTCCATGGTAGTGGTACGTTCTCGAATAAGTTAATGTCCATATTTTGTTTGAAGATGAGGTCCAGAATGTGTCCTGAACCATGTGTGGGAGTATTTATCAGTTGCTGCAGACCAAGTTCTTCTAGTTGGTTAATGCAGGCGGTGGCGATGGGGTCTTGGGTTGAGTTTGCCCAGAGGTTTAAGTCCCCAAGTACCAGAAAGTTTTTGGTTTTCAGGATGTATGTTGAGAAGAATTCAGTGAAGGGTGTAAGGAGATTAGTCGTCGGTCCTGGTGGTCTGTAGCATAGTAGTATTTGACTGGTGTCTTGGGGTGTTGTTTGAAGATGAAGGGTGAGTGTCTCCATGAAAGGCACTGCATTCTGTAAAATTGGTTTGATGAGCGAAAGGTGAGATTTAAAGATCACTGCTAGGCCTCCTCCTTTTTTTCCTCTTCTATGCTCAGTTAGAATGCTGTAGTTCTCCGGCACCAATTCCGTTAGGATTTTGTTGCAGTTGGGTGTAAGCCAGCTTTCTGTGATGAAGAGGCAATCTATGTTGTTTTGGGTGATGAAGTTGTGAACTTCCAGTTTGTGTTTGACTGCAGATCTGGTGTTGATCAGGGCGCATGTTAATTGTTGTGGTCGGATTGGTGACTTCCTGTGTCTGGCGGCTGATTGTAGGTTGGTCTTTAGTAATCGTTCTTTCCTTAGCATTTTTTGAATGGAGGTTGGTAAAGTTGAGGTGGTATTAGCCTGTGGAGGGCGTCCGCTGAATATTTGAAGTTGCACATGGTGAGAAAAGAGTTGATGCTGATTTGATGATGTGATGATGATACTGATGAAGCGACAATTGCGGTTGTTGAGTAGATGGTGGTCCAGAGGGGTGCCGCTGCTAAAGGGGTTGTGTAGCCGATGGTCCTGGTGAAGGTGCGAAGTACTGGTGGTGGTGATGGAGGGGGGGCCCCACTGGCCTACCCTCCCGTTGATCCAGAGGAAGGTGAAAAACCCCTAACTGAGCTGGCCAATTGCTGCAGCAGAGGAAAAAAATTCTTTCCTGACCCCCGAGAGGCAATCGGACCTGGGACCCTGGATTCACTGCTATGAGTGGTGCCCCAGTCACTTACCTGACAGGAATACCAGGGATGCAGCAAGAGAAGGAAGAATGGGAGAGTCAGGGGGGACTAAGTGACCAGAGGAGGGCCTGGGGAACCCAGGCCACTACTTACCAATCCTGCCGCCACGTCTGGGTGGGGCTGGATTCCAGGGCTAGGCCTGGGCCGTGGTTATCCTGGCTCTTAAGGAACAATATATGGTAAACGTTCCGCGCTACCCCCAGTGGTGATAGAACAATGTGAAAAATAGTTGTTGAAAATCTATTTAAAAATAATACATGAAAACACAAAAAATACAAATATGTGAAACATTAACAGTCCCGGGTGCTGCAACTAAAAAACCTTGAACATGAGGTTTACACAATATAAAGGAAATATTCAGTGCGCTACCCAGATTTAAACAAAATTAGTATTGTGAATATAGGTGGATGTGAATGTATAGTTCATATGAGAATTGGTGGTATCATAAACTGGAGGTGCATTTCCTCATTATATCTTCATTAAATCTTCTCTGAATCTTCTAAGCCTAGAGCTTAGAAGATTCAGAGAAGATTTAATGAAGATATAATGAGGAATTGCACCTCCGGTTTATGATACCACCAATTCCCATATGAACTATACATTCACATCCACCTATATTCACAATAATAATTTTGTTTAAATCTGGGTAGCGCACTGAATTTTTCCTTTATATCCTGGCTCTTATCCTGGCTTTTGTATCCCTCCGTGCCCCACGGTGGTCTGGTAGCGGAGGGGGGGTGTACGGGTGGGAAGGGCCGCTGGAACCAAAGAGGGTGAGCTGAGGGGGTGGCTGGCGAGGGCCAGAGCTAGGCTGCAGCCGTGGTCTGTACCTCGAGTCTAGGGGCTAGAGAAGAGGGGACTGGATGGCGGATGCGGAAGGTGCCCTGGTGGGCTGGGAGCTGGGTGGGGATCCGGTGGGACCGGGGTCCCGGATAGTGCTGCAGGGGAGTCCAGGGATGAGTTCCTGGAGGACCGGTGGAGTGCTGTAGCCTCATCGGGTGGACCAAGATGGCCACCGGGCTGGCTCGAGCTAGGCCCGAGCCACGGGCTGTCCGATGCACAGGCTCCCGAAGCTGCTGCGGTCCCGTCTAAGAGTGGAGATGGGGTCCGGTAGGAGGGGAGTGCCCGGTCTGCCGATCGAGGCTGGGGGGAGAGAAGCGGCAGGCCGGCACTAGGCCGGAGCTAGGCCAGAGCCATTGCCTGTCCTGGAGGCTAGCTGAAGAGGCTGGCAGCAGATGGTGACCTGGGGGCTGCCTGAGGCAGGTCGGGTCCAGGGTTCCGATCCTGATGCACGTGCTGGGGGGGTCCCGGTTCTGTTCTCCTAGGGAGTCTGGGGATGAATCCAAGGAGGCCGGATGGCCTGGAGCTTGCAGACGCACACGCCCGCTCTCTGCTGCAGACAACAGGTGAGTGCACTGAATCTGTGCACTGAAGGAGAGGTCTTGCATCACTGTGTCTTTTAAGGAGGTTTCATCTGAAGTTTCCCTCTAATCCTGGGCCCAGGCAGGGGAGGGAAAGGCCTCATAAGAGGGGGGTACTGTTATGGTTATGCAGTAATGTTTGTCTGTCAGCGTACCTCTCCATGTGTTCAGATTAAGACGCCAGCCACTCTCACCTGGCTGCTTAAGTAATCTCTCCTCAAAGCATGGCTCCACCCCAGCCCCTATCAGGGAACTCTATATTAACCCATGGACTGCAAGCCAGCCCTGCTGATCAATATTGTGTGTTTTGGCTTCCATGTGCTTTTTGCTACTACGTCTGATCCTGTTTACTGACCCTGGCTTGTTCTTGACTGTCCTCGTCGGCTTCATATCCTGACCTTTGGCATGTTCTTTGATTATCCCTATCTGCTTGTTGCCCTGACCTTTTGGCTTAACTCCAGACTATCCTTGTTGTTCCAGGCTGCTACTTCCTTTCTATCCTCCAGTAGTGAGCATGAGTTGGGAGACCCTGGGGGCCGCGACCTGGAGCCAGACTGCAGGTAAGTCAATCTCCACCATCAGGGGCCCTGGTGAACACCCGCTGGCTCTTAGATTCCACGCCCTGGGAAATCTCATGCTCTATTTCCCAGTGTGGTCGGTGTTGGTGCTCTAGAGTACTTGCTTTCCTGAACCACCCAGGGCTCTATCCGCAGCAGTCAGCCGTAGGGTCCACTACCTTGTGGTGCAATCCAGACCCTAACGGGGTGCATCTGTCACCTGGACTCAGTCGACCTGACACTATCATTTATCAGCTACTTTTTTTTTAATTATTGTTTTCAACCTCCTTTAACTGGGGGGGAAGAAGAAGAGGAAGGGGGGATTAAAAATGGGATGGTGGAGAGAGAGGAAAAGAGAGGCAAAAAATGGGTATTAGGGAAATGGAGAGGGAAATTCTGTATCTCCCTCTCTGCTTCAGCAGATCATCAATTTGGTATATAGAGGAGTCCATCCTACACTTGGGAAGTCAAGGGTATTTGGTCTTTATAGAAGAAATATTTTATGTCCCTTCAACACGGGGTCTCTCAGAGTGTTGCTAGCAATGCTGCCAGTATCTGCTCAGCAAGTTACACTCAGGCTGGATGCACTTCTTAATCAGGGAAGGGTTTATTACTCACTTAGAAAGCGATGTACATTCTTTCATGGAGGAGTCGTAATACAACAGGTCTCCCACTAAGTATCATGCGGCTGCTTCCCAGTCCCACACACACTTGTGACTGACTTCCTGGTACAGTCCCTCCCCCAGCATGCATCAGGAGAAAGGGGTTAAGGGTCACAGTGATTCTGCACAAACATTACACTGCCTCTTTTTCTCGAAGAAAAAAAATATATATATAACAAGAGAACAAATACCCAACACATAAAATACTTAACACATAAAGAACAAAGCCAGAGGAAAATATTATATAAATTAGAAGACCAAGAAAATCAAAATCGCAGACAAAACCTACTAATTTGAGCGCTACCTGAAGAGAGAGGGGAGGATCTGAGAAAAATCATGAGTACAATATTTAACCCCCTCTTGAACAAAGGGGTTGAGGAAGGCCTTAGGATTGAAAGAGTTCATAGGCTGAGAAAACCCAAACACATTGCAGAAGATAAGCCAAGAGATATTATCATCAGATTCCAACTGTATGAAGACAAAGCGGAAATATGGGGGAAGATGTGGGGAGGACCCCCCCTTAAAATATGGGGGGTGAAGCTCCAAATTTTTTCTGAAATGGCCCCAGAAACACTCACTAGGAGACGTCTTCTAAAACCCCTCTTGGAGCAAATGCACACACAGAACATTAAATATAACTGGGGATTTCCAGCATGTATAATAGGCAAAAAGATGGTAGATCAAGGAGATTAACCACTTAAGGACCGCCTAACGCCGATTTACGTCGGCAAAGCGGCACGGGCAGGCAAAATCACGTACATGTACGTGATTTGCCTTCCGCGGGTGGGGGGTCCGATCGGACCCCCCCCCGCCGCCCGAGGCGGTCCCGTTCTGTTCCCCGGCGATCCGAGATGAGGGGGAGGCCATCCGTTCGTGGCCCCCCCCTCGCGATCGCCGCCGGCCAATGGGAACACTCCTTTGCTGCTGTATGCTAAACAGCAGCAAAGGAAATGATGTCATCTCCCCTCAGCTCGGTATTCCGTTCCAGCGCCGAGGGGAGAAGACATCAATGTAAGTGCACAACACACTACACACACAGTAGAACATGCCAGGCATACAAAACACCCCGATCCCCCCCCCGATCGCCCCCCGATCCCCCCCCAATCACCCCCCCCCCCTGTCACAAACTGACACCAGCAGGTTTTTTTTTTTTTTTTTTTTCTGATTACTGCATAGTGTCAGTTTGTGACAGTTACAGTGTTGGGACAGTTAGTATTACCCCCCTTTAGGTCTAGGATACCCCCCTAACCCCCCCTAATAAAGTTTTAACCCCTTGATCACCCCCTGTCACCAGTGTTGCTAAGCGATCATTTTTCTGATCGCTGTATTAGTGTCGCTGGTGACGCTAGTTAGGGACGTAAATATTTAGGTTCGCCGTCAGCATTTTATAGTGTCAGGGACCCCCATATACTATCTAATAAATGTTTTAACCCCTTGATTGCCCCCTAGTTAACCCTTTCACCACTGATCACCGTATAAACGTTACGGTTGACACTGGTTAGTTTGTTTATTTTTTATAGTGTCAGGGCACCCGCCGTTTATTACCGAATAAAGGTTTAGCCCCCTGATCGCCCGGCGGTGATATGCGTCGCCCCAGGCAGTGTCAGATTAGCGCCAGTACCGCTAACACCCACGCACGCAGCATACGCCTCCCTTAGTGGTATAGTATCTGTACAGATCAATATCTGATCCGATCAGATCTATACTAGTGTCCCCAGCAGTTTAGGGTTCCCAAAAACGCAGTGTTAGCGGGATCAGCCCAGATACCCGCTAGCACCTGCGTTTTGCCCCTCCGCCCGGCCCACCCAAGTGCAGTATCGATCGATCGCTGTCACTTACAAAACACTAAACGCATAACTGCAGCGTTCGCAGAGTCAGGCCTGATCCCTGCGATCGCTAACAGTTTTTTTGGTAGCATTTTGGTGAACTGGCAAGCAAGCACCAGGCAGCGTCAGGTTAGCGCCAGTAGCGCTAACACCCACGCACGCACCGTACACCTCCCTTAGTGGTATAGTATCTGTACGGATCAATATCTGATCCGATCAGATCTATACTAGCGTCCCCAGCAGTTTAGGGTTCCCAAAAACGCAGTGTTAGCGGGATCAGCCCAGATACCTGCTAGCACCTGCGTTTTGCCCCTCCGCCCGGCCCACCCAAGTGCAGTATCGATCGATCACTGTCCCTTACAAAACACTAAACGCATAACTGCAGCGTTCGCAGAGTCAGGCCTGATCCCTGCGATCGCTAACAGTTTTTTTGGTGGCGTTTTGGTGAACTGGCAAGCACCAGCCCCAGGCAGCATCAGGTTAGCGCCAGTACCGCTAACACCCACGCACGCAGCATACACCTCCCTTAGTGGTATAGTATCTGAACGGATCAATATCTGATCCGATCAGATCTATACTAGCGTCCCCAGCAGTTTAGGGTTCCCAAAAACGCAGTGTTAGCGGGATCAGCCCAGATACCTGCTAGCACCTGTGTTTTGCCCCTCCGCCCGGCCCAGCCCAGCCCACCCAAGTGCAGTATCGATCGATCACTGACACTTACAAAACACTAAACGCATAACTGCAGCGTTCGCAGAGTCAGGCCTGATCCCTGCGATCGCTAACAGTTTTTTTGGTAGCGTTTTGGTGAACTGGCAAGCACCAGCGGCCTAGTACACCCCGGTCGTAGTCAAACCAGCACTGCAGTAACACTTGGTGACGTGGCGAGTCCCATAAGTGCAGTTCAAGCTGGTGAGGTGGCAAGCACAAGTAGTGTCCCGCTGCCACCAAGAAGAGGACAAACAGGCCCGTCGTGCCCATAGTGCCCTTCCTGCTGCATTCGCCAATCTTAATTGGGAACCCACCACTTCTGCAGCGCCCGTACTTCCCCCATTCACATCCCCAACCAAATGCAGTCGGCTGCATGAGAGGCATTTTCTTTATGTCCTCCCGAGTACCCCTACCCAACAAACCCCCAAAAAAGATGTTGTGTCTGCAGCAAGCGCGGATATAGGCGTGACACCCGCTATTATTGTCCCTCCTGTCCTGACAATCCTGGTCTTTGCATTGGTGAATGTTTTGAACGCTACCATACACTAGTTGAGTATTAGCGTAGGGTACAGCATTGCACAGACTAGGCACACTTTCACAGGGTCTCCCAAGATGCCATCGCATTTTGAGAGACCCGAACCTGGAACCGGTTACAGTTACAAAAGTTAGTTACAAAAAAAGTGTAAAAAAAAAAATATATATATAAAATAAAAAAAAATAGTTGTCGTTTTATTGTTCTCTCTCTCTCTATTCTCTCTCTATTGTTCTGCTCTTTTTTACTGTATTCTATTCTGCAATGTTTTATTGTTATTATGTTTTATCATGTTTGCTTTTTCAGGTATGCAATTTTTTATACTTTACCGTTTACTGTGCTTTATTGTTAACCATTTTTTTGTCTTCAGGTACGCCATTCACGACTTTGAGTGGTTATACCAGAATGATGCCTGCAGGTTTAGGTATCATCTTGGTATAATTCTTTTCAGCCAGCGGTCGGCTTTCATGTAAAAGCAATCCTAGCGGCTAATTAGCCTCTAGACTGCTTTTACAAGCCGTGGGAGGGAATGCCCCCCCCCCCCCCACCGTCTTCCGTGTTTTTCTCTGGCTCTCCTGTCTCAACAGGGAACCTGAGAATGCAGCCGGTGATTCAGCCAGCTAACCATAGAGCTGATCAGAGACCAGAGTGGCTCCAAACATCTCTATGGCCTAAGAAACCGGAAGCTACGAGCATTTTATGACTTAGATTTCGCCGGATGTAAATAGCGCCATTGGGAAATTGGGGAAGCATTTTATCATACCGATCTTGGTGTGGTCAGATGCTTTGAGGGCAGAGGAGAGATCTAGGGTCTAATAGACCCCAATTTTTTCAAAAAAGAGTACCTGTCACTACCTATTGCTATCATAGGGGATATTTACATTCCCCGAGATAACAATAAAAATGATTAAAAAAAAAAAATATGAAAGGAACAGTTTAAAAATAAGATAAAAAAAGCAGAAAAATAATAAAGAAAAAAAAAAAAAAAAAAAAAAACACCCCTGTCGCCCCCTGCTCTCGCGCTAAGGCGAACGCAATCGGCGGTCTGTCGTCAAACGTAAACAGCAATTGCACCATGCATGTGAGGTATCACCGCGAAGGTCAGATCGAGGGCAGTAATTTTTGCAGTAGACCTCCTCTGTAGATCTAAAGTGGTAACCTGTAAAGGCTTTTAAAGGCTTTTAAAAATGTATTTATTTTGTTGCCACTGCACGTTTGTGCGCAATTTTAAAGCATGTCATGTTTGGTATCCATGTACTCGGCCTAAGATCATCTTTTTTATTTCATCAAACATTTGGGCAATATAGTGTGTTTTAGTGCATTAAAATTTAAAAAAGTGTGTTTTTTCCCCAAAAAATGCGTTTGAAAAATCGCTGCGCAAATACTGTGTGAAAAAAAAAAATGAAACACCCACCATTTTAATCTGTAGGGCATTTGCTTTAAAAAAATATATAATGTTTGGGGGTTCAAAGTAATTTTTTTGCAAAAAAAAAATAACTTTTTCATGTAAACAATAAGTGTCAGAAAGGGCTTTGTCTTCAAGTGGTTAGAAGAGTGGGTGATGTGTGACATAAGCTTCTAAATGTTGTGCATAAAATGCCAGGACAGTTCAAAACCCCCCCAAATGACCCCATTTTGGAAAGTAGACACCCCAAGCTATTTGCTGAGAGGCATGTCGAGTCCATGGAATATTTTATATTGCGACACAAGTTGCGGGAAAGAGACACATTTTTTTTTTTTGCACAAAGTTGTCACTAAATGTTATATTGCTCAAACATGCCATGGAAATATGTGAAATTACACCCCAAAATACATTCTGCTGCTTCTCCTGAGTACGAGGATACCACATGTGTGAGACTTTTTGGGAGCCTAGCCGCGTACGGGGCTCCGAAAACCAATCACCGCCTTCAGGCTTTCTAAGGGCGTGAATTTTTGATTTCACTCTTCACTGCCTATCACAGTTTCGGAGGCCATGGAAAGCCCAGGTGGCACAAACCCCCCCCCAAATGACCCCATTTTGGAAAGTAGACACCCCAAGCTATTTGCTGAGAGGTATAGTGAGTATTTTGCAGACCTCACTTTTTGTCACAAAGTTTTGAAAATTGAAAAAAGAAAAAAAAAAATGTTTTTTCTTGTCTTTCTTCATTTTCAAAAACAAATGAGAGCTGCAAAATACTCACCATGCCTCTCAGCAAATAGCTTGGGGTGTCTACTTTCCAAAATGGGGTCATTTGGGGGGGTTTTGTGCCACCTGGGCATTCCATGGCCTCCGAAACTGTGATAGGCAGTGAAGAGTGAAATCAAAAATTTTCACCCTTAGAAATCCTGAAGGCGGTGATTGGTTTTCGGGGTCCCGTACGCGGCTAGGCTCCCAAAAAGTCCCACACATGTGGTATCCCCATACTCAGGAGAAGCAGCTAAATGTATTTTGGGGTGCAATTCCACATATGCCCATGGTCTGTGTGAGCAATATATCATTTAGTGACAACTTTATGCAAAAAAAAAAAAAAAAAAAAGTGTCACTTTCCCACAACTTGTGTCAAAATATAAAATATTCCATGGACTCAATATGCCTCTCAGCAAATAGCTTGGGGTGTCTACTTTCCAAAATGGGGTCATTTTGGGGGGTTTTGTGCCGCCTGGGCATTCCATGGCCTCCGAAACTGTGATAGGTAGTGAGGAGTAAAATCAAAAATTTACACCCTTAGAAATCCTGAAGGTGGTGATTGGTTTTCGGGGCCCCGTACGCGGCTAGGCTCCCAAAAAGTCCCACACATGTGGTATCTCCATACTCAGGAGAAGCAGCTGAATGTATTTTGGGGTGCAATTCCACATAGGCCCATGGCCTGTGTGAGCAATATATCATTTAGTGACAACTTTTTGTAAATATTTTTTTTTTTTTTTTTTTTTGTCATTATTCAATCACTTGGGACAAAAAAAATAAATATTCAATGGGTTCAACATGCCTCTCAGCAATTTCCTTGGGGTGTCTACTTTCCAAAATGGGGTCACTTGGGGGGGTTTTGTACTGCCCTGCCATTTTAGCACCTCAAGAAATGACATAGGCAGTCATAAACTAAAAGCTGTGTAAATTACAGAAAATGTACCCTAGTTTGTAGACGCTATAACTTTTGCGTAAACCAATAAATATACGCTTATTGACATTTTTTTTACCAAAGACATGTGGCCGAATACATTTTGGCCTAAATGTATGACTAAAATTTAGTTTATTGGATTTTTTTTATAACAAAAAGTAGAAAATATCATTTTTTTTCAAAATTTTCGGTCTTTTTCCGTTTATAGCGCAAAAAATAAAAACCGCAGAGGTGATCAAATACCATCAAAAGAAAGCTCTATTTGTGGGAAGAAAAGGACGCAAATTTCGTTTGGGTACAGCATTGCATGACCGCGCAATTAGCAGTTAAAGCGACGCAGTGCCAAATTGGAAAAAGACCTCTGGTCCTTAGGCAGCATAATGGTCCGGGGCTCAAGTGGTTAAGGTTTTCAGAAGAACTGCGAGAATTTTGTGGTCAACTAGATTTGCGGATCCCAGCCATCCCAGGATGGGAGGAAGAAGAACTGACAGCTGGGATGGAAGGGACATTTAGAAAATGAGGGATAGACTGATTTAAAGGAAAAGCAGAGCAGGAAGAAGAAAAAAGAGGATGGAGAGTTGTGCAGGGGGTCGAGGGGAGATGGGAGGGGTGGGGCAGGGCCTGAAAACTAGAAAGTGGGGGGTCAGAGATGGGCATTTCCAACAGTTCCCTTGTGCACCCATGGCCCACCCCCTGTCCCCCCATATTTGGGGAAAAGGGGGGGAGAAGGGGGCACAATCGGAGCCACACCTCAAGATTGGAGAGTCTTAGGTGGGAGTAGGTAGTAAACCCACCAGTGATTCTGGGGCCAGAATGTGGTCAGGGGGGTGTGGCGAGGGAACGGGGAGGTTGGGGTGGGGGAGGATTGAGGGGAGGGGGATGGAGAAAGGGAGGGCACCTTGTTGGGACAGCCAGCACTCACTTATAACAGATATAAACTCCTCTAAAGGACCATGGAACACGACCCTCTGATTTGCAGGATACATAAGTTCCATAGGGCAGGTGAGAGATGTTGTGGTGGAGGGAAGTTGGGAAAGATTGGTGGAGAAAAGAAACCCGAAATTAGGGACTGTTGGCCACCACCCTGTAAGAGGAAGGAATTAGGTCAATTTAGATGACTGAAATAAACTTATTGACATATAATGTCAGAGGGTTAAACTCTCTAACAAAGAGCTATAAAATTCTTGAGGAACTCAGGCAGTATCAAGCCGAGGTGGTGTTTTTACAGGAGATCCATATTTCTCAGGAAACAAACGTTAAACTTTTCTCTAGGGATTTTTCGATTTGGTACTACGGGGATTCACCTACTAAGAGGGCCAAGGGGGTGGCAATTGGGTTTGCAAAAATGATGAGATTCACACTTAAAGATAGGATGACAGCTCTTGAAGGCCGATATCTTTTCCTGAAGGGTGGATTGGGGAAAGGACTTATACATTTGCCAATATCTATTGCCCCAATAAGAACCCCATTAAGTATTTAAAACATATCTTCGGTAGATTAATGGATTTTAAAACAGGGGATGTGATATTGGTGGGAGATTTGAATTTCTGTATAGACCCCGCTGTAGACAGTAAGTCCCGGGTACAGGGGACAAATAAAGCTTTGTTTAATATGATAAAACAGAAAATGCGCTAGTGTCAAATAATTGATGTATGGAGGATGCAGCACCCAAAGATAAGGGATTATACTTTTTTATCCCCTGTTCACGGGACATACTCGAGACTGGACTATATATTGGTTGACCATAGGTTATTGGAGCAGGTTATTGCAACAAACATAGAAATATTGACGCTATCTGATCATTCCCCAGTCTCAATGAGGATAGAGATGCCAGGTATTTCAAGATAGCCGTTTTCATGGCGCCTGAATGAAGCCCTTCTCCAAGATGAGAAGGTGGCAGAAATAATTCACAAAGAAATAGAATATTATTTTTCAATTAACGATACTGGGGATATTTCAGGTGCCACTTTATGGGAGGCACATAAAGCCTACATTAGGGGCATCCTGATCTCAATTGGTGCCAGGAAGAAAAAAGAGAGAATACAAAAAATGAGTACCTTAATGGATGAGATTCATAGATTAGAACAAGAACATAAAAAATATAAAGGACAACATCAGGAGACTTTCCACCAACTTGTGGGCAAAAAGGATGAACTCAAGGACTCAGGAGGAGACAAAAAGGACATTCCAAAGAATAGCAAAACAAAGATATCTTGGGGGAAATAAGGGAGGCAAACATCTTGCGAAAATGTTGAAAAAGAAAAAAGAAATTAACTATATAGAAAAAATTCAAAATAAAAATGGCGAAATGGTATACAAAACTAAAGAGATTGCAAACGTGTTTAGGAGTTACTACGGGGCCCTATACTCCATCAATCAGAAGGAAAAACAGGAAATAGAAAAACTGAGAAGATTAGGAAATTCTTAAAAAATGCCAGATTGCCCCATATATCAGTAAGCGACAGGATCATATTATATAGACCAATAACTGAGGAGGAAATCCATAAGGCCTTAAAAGACTCAACCCTGGGTAAAAGCCCGGGACAAGGTGGGTTTACAACCTACTATCTTAGAAAATATAAAGAGATTTTAGTCCCGAGGCTATGTCAGTATACGAACGGGTTGGGAGCTAGTCATGGAATGGGGAAAGAGTCCATTGCGGCATCAATAACGGTTATCTTGAAAGAAGGGAAGGATGGTACGCTATGTTCAAATTATAGGCCGATAGCCCTATTGAATGCGGATGCCAAGCTTTATGCAAAAGTTTTGGCAACCAGGATGAAGGAGTGGATGACCGAACTGGTCCATCCGGACCAGGTCGGTTTTATCTCAGGGAGGGACAACAGAGTGAGAACATTGCTTCTCCTTCAGGCAATTAAAATCAGTGGGTCCCCAGGGCTATTCCTGTCGATCGATGCTGAAAAAGCATTCGACAAGGTAGACTGGGGACTTATGATAAAAACGCTGGAAGCCTTTGGCATAGGACCAAGAATGATACAATGGATTGAAGTATTATATAACTGCCCTTCTGCCCAAGTGAAAGTAAATGGTACATCATCCCTCCCTTTTGAGATGGAAAACGGAACCAGGCAGGGGAGCCCATTGTCACCTCTTTTGTTTGTGTTAACTTTGGAACCCCTGCTTGCGTCAATTCGAAATAATTCAGATATTAAGGGTATAAAATAGGAGAGGAAAAGCATAAGCTGGCGGCTTTTGTGGACGATGTACTGTTTTTCATCTCAAAATCAAGGATCACACTGCCAAACCTATTGAAGACCTTAAGAGCGTATGGAGAAATATCAAATTTCAAAATCAATCCTGGTAAATCTGAGATTTTAAATATAAACATAAAAAGACAGGAAGAAGAGAACCTGCAAGCGGAATTCCTATTCCCTTGGTAGAAGTGTTTAAAATATTTAGGAATCACACTAACCACTTCCTTAAACTTATTTAATGAACTATGTCCCTTTGCTGGATGAAATTAAGAAGGAGACAAAAAAAATATCAACCCGACCCCTTTCTTGGATAGGTGTATCAATGCAGTCAAGATGGTCTTGGTCCCGAAAATTCTTTATAAGTTCCAGATGTTACCTCTACTACTCCCGCAAACATACTTTAAAACTTTAAAATCCATCATCGAAGTTTATATGGAGAATCGCATCGGCCGTACTGGAAAAGGGGAAAAAACAGGGAGGCTTAGCCGTCACAGATTTTAGAAAATATTATAAAGCTGAGGTACTTACACAAGTAGTGGAATGGGCGAAGGAAGATAATGAAAAAAGATGGGTTAAAATAGAAAATGAAATGAGTAGCACACATTTAAGTAGGGTCATTTGGAATCCTCCACGATAGGGCTCTGAGCGGGAATACACGTGAAATAACACATAATGCATTCAAAATATGGGACACCATTCACAAACAAAATAAATGGGCACATAATTCACCCTTGATTTTTTTAAAAGAGAATGATTATTTTGCACCCGGGAAAAGTTCAATTGGGGGGGGGAACTGGATAAAAAAGGACAATGCACAGCTGAAAGATATATTGAAGAAAGGCACAATAAGCACTTATCAGGAACTAAGATTGGACACAAAATTAATGGTGATAGATAGATGACGGTACCTCCAGTTAAGACATTTTGTCGAGAAACTCCTCCACCCAATAAGAGATGGGGAAGATCTCAGGCCTCTAGAGTAGTTATGTACGAGCAGGAAATCAAGGAATAATTTAGCTCAGATATATAAAATATTATCTGCCGGGGGGGATCTGGAGGCCCTGCCATATATCAAAAAATGGGAACAAGAATTAGGGTCACCATGAAATAAACACACTATTGATAAAATTATGAGATTAACACATAAGATTAACACATAAATGTCTTGCAATCTTGAATTGATGTAATGTAATGATGTTGTGGATTTTGTAAAAAGATATTTTCTATTTTAAAAAATTAAACAAAGAATATAAAAAAAAAATAAAGAACAAGGCAAGCAGGATCAGTTCAGCAAGTAGTATCTCCAACTCAGTTCTGTGGCTTCTGTAGCACATCAGGAGCCCTTTTTCTCCATTTCCTGACCTCCTATGTGTCCCTGAAGATTTCAGTACTTTGCCAAAAAGGAGTTTTATGTCTTTGGTGAGCAGAATTACGAAGTGGCAAAGGACTAGAACGGATAGAGTCGGTCAAGGGTTCTGGAGATGTCAGTGGGTGTCCAACAGACCCATCAGTCTCTGCGACTCCAGGCACATGTCCAGACTCCTCAGGAATATAGTCATCAACAGCTTCAGGGGTTGGTTGTAAACTTGTGGGATCATGCCAGACACCATGCCATATGTCACCAGTAGAGCCCTGAGTAGAATCTGGTGGTTGGTTAGAAAGAGGGGTCGGGTTTGTCTCTGGTCGGCAAATGCGCTTCCTCAATTGTGAAAGGTGTTGTCGAACATAAACGCCATTCTCCAGGCGAACAAGGTACATTCTTCTTCCAAGAGGTCCATCAATAATGCCAGGAAGGCAATGAAGCAAAACTCTGTAATTCCGAAACCATAAAAGATCACCGGCATGGAATCCAGGACTGCCTGGTGGAGGAGGTGTTGGTGGCTGTTCCTGTGGACGGACTAAATCAAGTTTGGTACGGAGATGCCTACCAAACATAAGAAAAGCAGGGGACAGCCCAGTAGTAGTGTGTTTTGTGTTTCTGTACATGGTCAAGAACTCCAGCAGCTTCTCCTCTGAAATTCTGACCTGGTCCAGAGTGGACAGTAAGTGCTTCTTAAATGTCTGCACAAACCATTCTGCCAGCCCATTCGAGGCTGGGTGATAAGGAGCTGTTTTGTAATGTTGGATGCTCAAGCTACTGAGGAAGGATTGAAACTCATGCGATGTAAATTGAGTTCCATGTTCCAAGACTATGGCTGTTGGTAAGCCATATTGAGCAAAGAGCTCTCTTAAGACTAGAATGGTAGCAGCTGAGGTAATAGAAGGCATTTGACATACCTCCGGCCATTTTTAATGTGCATCTACCACAATCAGATACATTTTACCCTGAATTGGACCAGCAAAATCAAGATGGAGTCTTGACCATGGGTCTGTCAGCCATGGCCAGGGTAGCAGAGTTACCTTCTTTTGGAGTCGTTGAGCTTGACAGCACCCAGGACACTGAGCCACATAATCTTCAATTTCTGTATCCATTTGTGGCCACCAAGCATAGCTCCGGGCTTGCTGCTTCATGCGCACCATGCCAGGATGGTCCTTATGCAGTATCCTTAGCATGGTTGGTTGCAAATACTGAGGTATAATCACTCTATTGCCCCACTGTAGGCAACCAGCATTAGTCACAAGCTCACATTTTCTGACAAAGTACAGACGAAATTCACCTGGGACTTTCTCTGGCCATCCAGCCTGAACATAATAGAATATCTGAGACTGGGAGGGATCTGTGGCTGTATATCTGGAAATTAGGGAGGTGGACATGCAGGACCGTGGCCTGTGTACTTCTACTATGCGTATGTCTCTAGGTGTACGTGTGAAATTTTTTTGTGGCCCATACAATGGGCAAAGCTTCCTTGTCTATCTGGGAGTAGTTTTGTTCTGCTCAGATTAAAGACCTGGAGGTAAAAGAAATGGGGCGCTCCGTGCCATCTGGCATGACATGGGAAAGCACGGTACCCAGTCCATAAGGCGAGGCGTCACAAGCCAAGGTGACGTGTTTCTTGAAATCATAGTGGACCAGAAATTGAGAGTACAGAATGAGCTCTTACAAAATCGAAAAGCTTCTTTACATTTGTCTGTCCATATCCACTTAGCTCTTGCATCCAAGCGATGTAACGGGTAGAGCTGGAGTGCTAGGTTCGGCAAGAAACAGTGGTAATAATTTAGGAGGCCAGGGTAGGACCTGAGCTGTGTGACATTCTGGGGAGTAGGGGCATGGGTATGGGCCTTAACCTTTTCTTCAGTAGAGTGTGACTCATGTCGGCCCACAGTGTGGGCACAAAATTCCAGTCGAGACTTGAGAAATTCGCATTTTGAAAGATTGACACGTAAACCATACTGTTGGAGTCTCTCTAGCACAGCTTCAACATTCTTTCTGTGTTCTTCATCAGTGGGACCAGTGATGAGCATGTCATCTAGTAGAAATTGAGCGAAAGGTATGCCTGCCAGGACCTCATCCATGATTCGCTGCCAGATGGCTGGAGCTGGGGCTATTCCAAAAACCATGCGGTTATATTGGAATAATCCTGTATGGGTGTTAATGGTCAACAGATGGCATGAATCTGCGTGTACTTGCAGTTGCAGGAAAGCTTGCTTTAAGTCTATTTTTGTAAACTTTTGCCCCCCAGCCAGTGACCCAAATGGATTTTCAAGTCGAGGCAATGGGTATTGATCCACAAGAAGTTGGTTGTTCAGGGCAACCCTGAAATCCTCACAAATTCTAATGTCTCTATTCTTTTTCTTGACAGGCACAATTGGCGATGCCCATTTACTTCATCAACTTTAGTTATGATCTTTTCAGCCAATAGGTGGTCCAGCTCTGCTTCCACTGTCTTCCGCAAGGCAAAGGGTATTGATCTTGCCTTACAAAAACGAGGTGTAGCACCAGGCTTTAAGAGAAGGTGGGCCATTTTTCCTTTTACTGAGCCCAAAGAGTCCTCAAAAACCACCTTAAAGCATGACTTCAGGGATTTCACTGAATGGTCTACCTCAGAAAGCAATGTACATTGGGCAATGGCAAGAGGGGGCATACCCAGGGCTTTGATCCAGTCCTTACAGTACAGCAGAGGATCTCCTTTACTTACAACATAAAGGCATAGAGTTCGACTGCGGTTGCCTAATGTCACAATGGTTTTCACATAACCTAAGGGCTGTAGCAGTTCCTTGCTGTAGGTTTGTAGTGTGAGATTTGGAGCGGTAGGGACAGACCCGATGCCTTTAAATCAGTCCATGAAATGATGGACACAGCTGCCCCTGTATCAACATCCATGGAGACAGGACAGCCATTGAGTTAGACATCCACTTTTATCGTAGGAGTGTTCCCAGCTACCCGAAACAGTCCAACATGCTGGACACAGGTCGCCTCATCAGAGCTGGAGCCGTTATTGACAGAATACACATGAAATGTCTGTTCATGCCTACCTTATGTGGTAGTGTTCAGGGAGCATGAGCTGCGGCAAACACGCCAGATATGACCAGTCTTTCCACAAAGAAAACAAACGACATCCTTGAACTTGCAAGCAGGTGCACTGTGAGAAGTGTTACCACAACGGTAGCAAGTCGGTGTCCTAGAGGCAGAAAAATTAGGGTGGCGAGGTTTAGGTTGATTTGGGGACAGTCGTCGTGGATGTCAGGTGATAGCAGTGTAGAATATTTCTTCTCCCTGGCTTGCAGGAGGTTCAGGTGGCGCCTTCATTAGGGTGGCGTCCCATGTAGCCAACTCCATGACTGTAGCAAGGTCCGTGGCTTTCGTCAGAGTCAAGTCGGGTTCTGTGAGTAAATGTTTCCATATGGCTGGGTCGCAGATTCCCATGACAAACATTTCGTGGAGAGCCATCTGCAGGTAGTCTCCAAACTGACAAGTGGCAGCTAGTTTATGTAAAGCAATGATATAAGTCTATAAGACCTCCCTGGCATGCTGCCTCCTATTGTAGAATTTAAACCGCTTTGCGATTTCTAAAGGCTTCAGGTTATAGTGCTCATGTAGCTTCTGAATTAACTCAGGCAGGGGCTTAGAGGTTGGCTTGTCTGGAGAAATTAGGTCTTTGAGAGTGCCATATGCAGCTTGGCCCAATGCTGTAAGGAAAACTGCAACTTTCTTTTCTACAGCCACACTATTTGCTTCCATATACTGCTCCAGCCTCTCCACCCAGGAGCTCCATGATTTAGCAGCAGGATCAAATGGTTGAATAAACCCTATGAAAGCCATGTGTGCTAAAATCCACAATCCTCGTTGCCCCTGTTATGTCCCTTCAACACAGGGTCTCTCAGGGTGTTGTTAGCAATGCTGCCTGTATCTGCTCAGCAAGTTACACTCAGGCTGGATGCACTTCTTAACCAGGGAAGGGTTTATTACTCACTCAGAAAGCTATGTATATTCTTACATGGAGGAGTCGTGATACAACAGGTCTCCCTTTAGGTATCATGCGGCTGCTTCCCTGTCCCACACACACTCGTGACTGACTTCCTGGTACAGCCCCTCCCCCAGCATGCATCTGGAGAAAGGGGTTAAGGGTCACAGTGATTCTGCACAAACATTACAAAATATGACATCCAAGTCTGCCAATATTTCTCCTCCTGTTTTTTCATAGCCATAGTGAGATTTGTCAAATTTGTCGAATGTCAGCAACTCTGAAATGCAAGTGCGATTTGGTAAGAGCATTGATTGTTTCCACATTGCTGGTATGCAGGCTTTGGACACATTAATGAGATGTTTTAATAGGGAATTTTGTATTTTGGTGGATAAAGGGTATCATAAGTAAGGATTTTGTTCAAGAAATACACCTGTAAGAGAGTACTCCGGTTTCCTCCCACACTCCAAAGACATGCTGGTAGGTTAATTGGCTTCTGTCCAAAATTGGCCCTAGTATATTAATGTGAGTTGGGGACCTTGGATTGTGGGCTCCTTGAGGGTAGGGACCGATGTGAGTGTGCGATGTTATGTGTGGGGCGCTGCGTAAATTGACAGCGTTATATGGGTACCTTAAATAAATAATATATAATAGAGGCGTATCTTAATGAGACACAATGTAAAGGGCATAGGGACAATTGTAGACACGCACCCACACTTACTCAGGTTGAACTGGATGGACTGGTGTCTTTATTCAGCCTTACTAACTATGTAACTATGTAACTATTTAAGAGATTTGATTGTGTATTTAACCATGTCTCAGAAGTCCCTAAGTTTGGGACAATCCCCCCAAAAAATGCAACAAAGTACCCTACAACTCCAAGCAGTGACAACATTTATTAGAATGTTGTGGGAACATGCAGTGGAGGATCACTGGGGTCCTATACCATCTAGCTGGAAGCTTATAACCTCCTCCTTGATACTTGCATACTATGGAAGTTTTACTTGCAAAAAGTATTTTTTTCTCTTTTTGAGGTTACAAGAATGTAGCTGACTTTCCAACTTCCCAACTATATGAAAGGGAGTTCCTGTGGGACCCCACCTCTATCAGCGATAATAATGATAAAGTATGCCTAATGGTGTTCTGTTCTGTCTAAACAAGTTGAACATGGATGGCTTTCTCACTGTATTTACAGCCTGTTGGTAGATTGTGAACGCAAGCTTCCAATTGGGCCCAGCGTGGAAAATCTAGAGTAAGACGATTACAGGAGGAGAAATGCAAGAACCAGAAAGTGTTCTGCTGGATAAGGGCAGCAAAATTGTGGCCCTTTCCTGATATGTATTAAATAGTCAGTGTAAACACCTAATTTATGTTCACAGCATTTAGTAGAGAGCCTCTTTTATTTTGTGTTGGGATCTAATTGTTCTTAGAATGGGTTATAAAGTGAGTATAAATAAAAGCTGTGACAGAGGGGAACCTTTGCTGCATTTCATTTCATATGGGGAAAGTGTCAGAAATGGCCTCATTAACTTTCACTTTGGCTGACGAACTATAGTGCTGAAAGTCCTTGTTTCATGATATAAAAAGGGAGTTGACTTTGTCCTGAATGTTTTGGAGTTGGTAGACCACTTGTATTGCCAAAAAATTCTTATGTACCGTCTCCAGAGAGTGTCTTTTTGAAAGAAGGGAGTCTATCTGGGATTTGAGGAATTTCATCCTGTGGGACCCTAATTCGATAAGCATCCCCCTGAATATGCATTTGTGCATTTCCCAGAGACAGAAAAGAGAAATGCTCTCTGTATCATTCGTGGCAAAGAACAAATCTAGCTCCTGTAGAATTTGACTCTTATAAGTCATGTCCTATGTGAGCGTCTCATTTAGTTTCCATTGCCAAGGGAAGGGTGTCCAGAGATATAAAAATATAATCAATTCTGATATATGTCCTATAGTTGAAAGTGTAGTCTCCCTTAGACTTAGACGCCCAGGATGTACTATGATATACAACAGAGTATCTGGAGTCATCCAGTTTTGGGACCTTGTCTGCTCTAAAATGTGTCTTCTGAAGGAAAATATGAGTTTTAAGCCTCACTAATTCACAACAGAGATTGGGGTGTTTTTCAGGACTACTGAGTCCTTTCACGTTGTATGAGGTTAGCGAAATCCTCAGCATAGTATACAGAGTGAAGCAGAGTAAAAAAAAGGGAAGGGCAATAGGGGGAGTCAAAAAAAGGAGGAGGGGAGAGTAATGCTCTTTGCAAAGGAAGGAGGTGTATAGGTGTGGGAAGCATCTCACCTAAGGAAGATGCAGCAAGGGAAAAAGTATGCAAATATTGGGGAGGGGTTAGAAAATTTGAATGGGGCGTAAACTTTCAGACCCGTCAGAATTAAAAATAAAAAGAGGACTAAGTGAAATTCTCCTGGTTTATCTCAAAATGTAGGAGAAGCATTTTTGTGGGGGAAGTGGTCAAGCACAGTGAGATCCTAAGGTGTAACAACATTGAGAGGAAAGAATCCCAGAATACAGGGATTCACCTTAATTCTGTAAGAACTTAAAAGAACAGTAACAATGCAAAAAGGGACACTTTAACACAGTTGTCCTAAACTCCTGATTAGAGGGAAAAGTAGGGTGCACATCTTAAATCCCAAAAGGTATATTACATATAAACTGCATCAGCCAGGCAACTCCTGAGAAAGAATGTGGGTTGACATTACAAAAGTCGGTGCCAACATCAAGGCAGACTCCCTTCCTTCAGCCAAGCAACAACACAGAAATATAAACAATAGAAAAACGAAATACCATATTAGGCTAACTTAGTGAATAATCATCAAATACAGAAAAATAAGTGCCTGTATTCTCCTGTTATATGCATCTCTCTCAGCAATACGTCATGTGCAGAAGGGAGACAGCCAAACTCCACCTCTGAACATCCACAGGAACATCATAACTTGTTGTCTGATTACCTAGAACTGAGAGACTTCCCCAACATCCCCAAGGGTTAGCCTCCCAGGTTGTCCAGGAGTACCAAAGTTCAGGTTCAGACATATACAAACCTAATAGCTATGTCCATCGACTATGGGCTGTACATATGGGAGGACCAGTTGGACACCATGAAGGTATTGGAAGGCCCATAGGAACATAATGCATCCATTGGGGTCTGTGAAGCTCAGTCTACATTAGAGTGGTGGAGTCAGCGTGTACTTGTTACCTGTAAAGGGAAATAACAACTGTTTTAAATGTGACGCGAGAGATGCTATCCTTTTATTCCACCAGAAGCAGAGATGAGAGAGCAGATGTTAACATTAAGCAACTCACAGTGAGTGTAAGGGCTTACCTTGGTTGGAGTCCATAGTGCAGAGATGTCAGCTCACCCTTGCAAATACACACAGCCCACGGTAACAAAGTAAAAAGCTACCTGGGCTGTGAATCTGTGCATGGGGGCTTGACTGGAATTTACCAAAGGATTGTCGAGATGAAGCTGTAGTCAGGGATTCCAGAAGTCAGAGTTAACGATGAACAGAGCCAGGGTCAAAAGCCGGGGTCAGTCTTGGAACACTGCAACTTGAAAACAAGAACACAGGAACACAGGAACCTTTGGCAAAACAAGGGACAATGAACTGGACAAGCCCTCAGAGTGAGGCAATGTTTTATACCCAGCCGATTAGATAAACTGCTTGTGAATAGGGTTACCTGTGGAACTAAACTCTGCTATTGGTAATACCACCTTACCAATCACTCTGTGTCTGCTACTCTTCTCTGTTAATCCCTCCATTGGTTTCCGCTCGGCCAAACAATTAAATTCAAAATACTAACAACTACGTACAAAGCCATCCACAATTTAGCCCCCAGCTACATCACTAGCCTAGTCTCTAAATACCAACCTACTCGTTCTCTTTGTTCCTCTCAAGACCTCCTGCTCTCTAGCTCCCTCGTCACCTCCTCCCATGCTCGCCTCCAGGACTTTTCCAAAGCCTCTCCAATCCTATGGAATGCCCTACCCCAATCTGTCTGCTTATCTCCTACTCTATTAGCTTTTAGACGATCCCTGAAAACCTTTCTCTTCAGAGAAGCCTACCCACAGCTAACAACTGTTTTTTCAATTTCTCAATCAGCTCACCCCCCACAGTTATTACCTTTTGTTTCCACTTGACCCTCCCTCCTAGAATGTAAGCTCTAACAAGCAGGGCCCTCTCATCCCTCCTGTATTGATTTGTATTGTAAGTGTACTGTCTGCCCTCATGTTGTAAAGCACTGCGCAAACTGTTGGCACTATATAAATCCTGTATAATAATAATAATAATAATAATAGCCAAGGAAGTTGCCATCTTAGCCTCTGTTTGATCTGCAGTTGAAATGGTGCTGCACATGTGATCAGCTATGACACCAGCCATTTGACAGCTTGACAGTTCTATTGGGAGCTAACATAATCAATTCAAGCAACTGTAAGTTATCATTCAAGGCATGCCTGGAAAGTAACTAGTTTGGAAAATTAGTTAAATCAGTGTGTTTAGTTCCGCTTTACTTTAAATATATAAAATCTACTGTTGCACCATAAAGGTGGTCAAGTTAATATAGATTAATATTTTAATGGACAGGCCCACACACGACAGTAAAAGATATTAGATTTTCACATATGATTGATGTTTGGTGTTTATTATGTGCAATAATAAGCTTTGTAATTACTAAAAAGTAAATTTTAGTTTCCTATATGTGGTGGTGACTGTGTAAGCATTCTAAAGTGCACTTAATTTACAGGGCTATAAAACCTGATAGGAGTCCTGAGCATTCCACCCTTTAGCAAACACTAAAAAAGTTTAGACCGTACATACACTTTAAATCAGGCCTGCTCATCTGAGCGCGTTCTAATGTCTATAAATTTGATCCCAAATTTATATATCTTATCTGCCTGTGATGTTTTCAGAATTGACTGGTAACAGAAAGTGTTTGATTGCCTCAGAAAATTAACACAATGTACTCACGCATAGAATAAAATGTTAGCAGACATTAACATAATGCTTCTAGCGTCCGCATGAATGAGCCATAAGATGATTGTGCTGGCTTGGTTCAAATGTTTCTGCTTGCACCATTCTCAATGGATTAGTAAAAATAATTGCGTTGCTTGACAGTAGAATTTAGATTGTGTTTGAGAGTCTTTGAGCAAACACCAGAGAGTTAAAAATGCATTATAGACTTGCAGAGCTAGATGTGATGAGGAGAGAGGGTAAACTAATGTTAGAACTGTTGTGTAGTTATTTCAGTTGTGATGTTCTTGAAAATAGCTTATAAATGCATTTGTAATCATTTTCGTAAGTGTGCAGAATTTATTTTCTGAATTGGATTGTTAAACCTTGCCATTTTATCTTTTGTCATGCCATGCTAGAAATATGTCTCTATAAGTTTTTACTGTGCATTTTATGTTCTGTGCAAATGGTTTTTCAAAACATTAAGTAGAGTAAAAAAAAGGACCAGCTAAATAAAACTTACATTGATAAATGCATTTGGCTTGGATACTCTTTCTATATGTTAGATTATGGCAAATATTTGCATTATTCTGAATAATCTTATTCTATGTGGACCAGTTTTTTCCTCGCTTTGTTCCTCCGGCCCTCAGGTAGAAGCAAAGTTGTGCTCTGGGGTGTTAATCCCCCTGAATGCATTCATGCAGTTTTTCTGATCATACCATTCAGAAATTTAGGAAACCATAATTCATGAAATATATGATTCTCTACAGTTTGAAAAGATATTTTCAGGTCAATCAAACAATTTTCTGATTCTGCAGTTCATCGGATTTGCCAATCAATTTCCTGAAAATATCATACTGTTAATGGTTTGAGAAACACTACTATAGATATAAAATCGTTGTTTGCATTTGTGTCATTGAGCGAGGAGAACCCAACCAAACATGGCAAACTAATGTAGTAATTTTCCTCTAAATTTTGGCCTCTAAACTTAGGTTAGGTGGCTTAGAATGGCCAGTAATGGGGGCTTTCTTATGTTCCAGCCCCTCACAAAAAAAAGATAGAGTTCCCAGCAGCCATATTGAAAATATAGGGAGTACTGCTGATAAACTATATGGGGACAGATTAATATAGAGCTTGTAGGAATTAGTGTTTTCCTGACACAAGCATGACAGCATACACGTATGGGTTAGGCTCTGCCCCTCGCCCAATCAGGTCTGGTTATACTATATATAAATGAGTGGCCCCCCCAGGTGGCATTCTCTTTTTGTTCCTCAAATGCTCAACTGGTTATGGCTATGAATCATTGCCATATTCATCTGGCCAGCCATACAGGTTCAGCCTCTTTCCTGTGACGAAGCCCCTCCATTTGGTTGTAAAGCTTCCATGTGAGGGAGACCCCCCCACAGGCCTGGATACTGGAGGGCTGGGATACTGGTCTCTGGATGCAGGTAAAACAGTTCTGCCTTGTGGTTGGTTGGGACTGATCCAGTCTCTCCTCCCTGGTGAGTTGTGGCCCCATACACACATTTGGTTAGTCTGGCTTTGGGCATGTTTGGTCTCCCTTTCAAAAATGCTGGCATTGTCAGGGCTGCCCCCTTCCAAGATGGCTCCCTTGTCTGCTTTCTGTGGCTGGACTGCGGGTTGCTCCTTCCTGATGGATGTGTGGATGGGGTGCCCAACAGGCTTTCAGTCAGCAGGGAGCAGCGAGGTGATGTTGGGGTAACTTCTGGCACACTGTAGTAGCAGGCGGCTGCCTGGGAATGGATTGGTGGCCACCTGTTTAGCAATGGAGCCTCTCCCATCCTTCCTTAAAGCCAGTCAGGGAAGGGTGTTGCACAAAACAGGTAAGTGATCCATGGGCTGTCATGGTGTGTCTGAATCATTGTGCTGTTAATATACAAGCTGCCAAAGTAGGTTAAACAGCTGTGTATAGTTCTGTCTGTTTCATTTGCCTCACGGGTTTTGTTTGTCTGTAGGACTACTAATGCATGAACTGATATAGAGGTGATTACTTCAAAGTTGAGTCTTTCCTATTAACTCAGCAATGCCTGGCTTTACAGATTTGGGATCACTGTGTCAATGCTCTAATGCTTGGATTTCCTGTTTTTAACCTTTACAGGGCAGTCACCTAGTGTAGGTGATCCTGCCAGGTATATTAAACCTTCATTGCGCTGCTTATGACAGAGTGGTGCTTCAGTATGGGTGACACTGCTATGCAGTGTGTTGCTGCTATGCATTTAAGGTCTGCTTTTGGGTGCAATGTGTTTAATGATTACTATGCATTAACCTGTTATGTCTAAATGCCAGAGTAAAAGTGTTCTGCTTAAGCTACAGTGCCTTAATTGGTTTATTGCACTACTATCTGTAATTGCTTCTGTCTAAGGGTTTAACCCTTGCTCGCATTAGCATATAGGTCCATTTGCTGCTTTAATGTCTGTAAATGGGTGTGTGGATGGCACTGATACTGTATTAGGGCTATATCCTAGCCAGTACTTCCAGGTATTTATTATGACCACAAACCTGCAGCTCATATCTTGTGCTATGAGCTTACCCAGAGACCAGCCATGTTGAATAAGGTGAGGGTCAGGTAGGTATGCTATTCTAAAAAAAAAAAAGAGTGCATCGGCAGTAGGGATGAGCTTCGAGTTCGAGTCGAACTCATGTTCGACTCGAACATTGGCTGTTCGCAAGTTCACCGAACAGCGAACAATTTGGGGTGTTCGCGGCAAATTCGAATGCCGCGGAACACCCTTTAAAAGTCTATGGGAGAAATCAAAAGTGCTAATTTTAAAGGCTAATATGCAAGTTATTGTCATAAAAAGTGTTTGGGGACCTGGGTCCTGCCCCAGGGGACATGGATCAATGCAAAAAAAAGTTTTAAAAACGGCCGTTTTTTCAGGAGCAGTGATTTTAATAATGCTTAAAGTCAATCAATAAAAGTGTAATATCCCTTTAAATTTCGTACCTGGGGGGTGTCTATAGTGTGCCTGTAAAGGGGCGCATGTTTCCTGTGTTTAGAACAGTCTGACAGCAAAATGACATTTTGAAGGAAAAAACTAATTTAAAACTACCCGCGGCTATTGCATTGCCGACAATACACATAGAAGTTCATTGATAAAAACGGCATGGGAATTCCCCAAAGGGGAACCCCGAACCAAAATTAAAAAAAAAAAAATGACGTGGGCCCTTCAGGTCTGGTATGGATATTAAGGGGAACCCCGGCCAAAATTTTAAAAAAAAATGACGTGGGGTTCCCCCTAAATTCCATACCAGACCCTTCAGGTCTGGTATGGATTTTAAGGGGAACCCCGCGCCAAAAAAAAAAAAAAAAAACGGCGTGGGGTCCCCCCAAAAATCCATACCAGACCCTTATCCGAGCATGCAACCTGGCAGGCCGCAGGAAAAGAGGGGGGACGAGAGTGCGGCCCCCCCTCCCTCCTGAACTGTACCAGGCCACATGCCCTCAACATTGGGAGGGTGCTTTGGGGTAGCCCCCCAAAACACCTTGTCCCCATGTTGATGAGGACAAGGGCCTCATCCCCACAACCCTGGCCGGTGATTGTGGGGGTCTGCGGGCGGGGGGCTTATCTGGAAGCCCCCTTTAACAAGGTGACCCCCAGATCCCGGCCCCCCCCCTGTGTGAAATGGTAAAGGGGTACATAAGTACCTCTACCATATTACGAAAAAAGTGTCAAAAATGTTAAAAATGACAAGAGACAGTTTTTGACAATTCCTTTATTTAAATGCTTCTTCTTTCTTCTATCTTCCTTCATCTTCTGGTTCTTCTGGTTCTTCTGGCTCTTCTGGTTCTTCCTCCGGCGTTCTCGTCCAGCATCTCCTCCGCGGCGTCTTCTATCTTCTTCTCCTTGGGCCGCTCCGCACCCATGGCATGGGGGGGAGGCTCCCGCTTCTTCTCTTCTTCATTTTCTTCTCCGGGCCGCTCCTCACACATGCTGGCATGGAGGGAGGCTCCCGCTGTGTGACGGCGCTCCTCGTCTGACAGTTCTTAAATAACGGGGGGCGGGGCCACCCGGTGACCCCGCCCCCTCTGACGCACGGTGACTTGACGGGACTTCCCTGTGGCATTCCCCGTGACGTCACAGGGAAGTCCCGTCAAGTCACCGTGCGTCAGAGGGGGGCGGGGTCACCGGGTGGCCCCGCCCCCCCGTTATTTAAGAACTGTCAGACGAGGAGCGCCGTCACACAGCGGGAGCCTCCCTCCATGCCAGCATGTGTGAGGAGCGGCCCGGAGAAGAAAATGAAGAAGAGAAGAAGAGAAGAAGAGAAGAAAGAAGAAGAGAAGAGCGGGAGCCTCCCCCCATGCCATGGGTGCGGAGCGGCCCGAGGAGAAGAAGATAGAAGACGCCGCGGAGGAGATGCTGGACGAGAACGCCGGAGGAAGAACCAGAAGAGCCAGAAGAACCAGAAGAACCAGAAGATGAAGGAAGATAGAAGAAAGAAGAAGCATTTAAATAAAGGAATTGTCAAAAACTGTCTCTTGTCATTTTTAACATTTTTGACACTTTTTTCGTGAAATGGTAGGGGTACTTATGTACCCCCTTACCATTTCACACAGGGGGGGGCCGGGATCTGGGGGTCACCTTGTTAAAGGGGACTTCCAGATTCCGATAAGCCCCCCGCCCGCAGACCCCCACAACCACCGGCCAGGGTTGTGGGGATGAGGCCCTTGTCCTCATCAACATGGGGACAAGGTGTTTTGGGGGGCTACCCCAAAGCACCCTCCCAATGTTGAGGGCATGTGGCCTGGTACAGTTCAGGAGGGAGGGGGGCCGCACTCTCATCCCCCCCTCTTTTCCTGTGGCCTGCCAGGTTGCGTGCTCGGATAAGGGTCTGGTATGGATTTTTGGGGGAACCCCACGTCATTTTTTTTTTAATTTTGGCCGGGGTTCCCCTTAATATCCATACCAGACCTGAAGGGCCTGGTATGGAATTTAGGAGGACTCCCACGTCATTTTTTTTTTTTAATTTTGGTTCGGGGTTCCCCTTTGGGGAATTCCCATGCCGTTTTTATCAATGAACTTCTATGTGTATTGTCGGCAATGCAATAGCCGCGGGTAGTTTTAAATGAGTTTTTTCCTTCAAAATGTCATTTTGCTGTCAGACTGTTCTAAACACAGGAAACATGCGCCCCTTTACAGGCATACTATAGACACCCCCCAGGTACGAAATTTAAAGGGATATTACACTTTTATTGTTTGACTTTAAGCATTATTAAAATCACTGCTCCTGAAAAAACGGCCGTTTTTAAAACTTTTTTTTGCATTGATCCATGTCCCCTGGGGCAGGACCTAGGTCCCCAAACACTTTGTATGACAATAACTTGCATATAAGCCTTTAAAATTAGCACTTTTGATTATTCATGTTCGTGTCCCATAGACTTTAACGGTGTTCGCATGTTCAAACGAACTTTTTTCCTGTTCGCATGTTCTGGTGCGAACCGAACAGGGGGGTGTTCGGCTCATCCCTAATCGGCAGTATGGATAGTAAAACTCCCAGCCCTTAAATACCAACACCACGCCCCAAAGGAAAAGTGGCATCTTGTTCCTCCAACAGTGACAGGTCCTGTTTGGCTCTGAAGAAAACTGCTATACATTCAAAGTGCTGCCAGGAGGGACAGACTAAAAGAAATCACAATAAGGACCATCCTGGGCAGTATGGGGAGTGTGGTTAGCTGAGATGCCCACCAAGATTATATGCCAAGTTGCATATCAGGCAGCAGTAAACACAAAGGTAGATGTGTTGACTCAAGTGCAAACTGACTGGGTGGAATCTCTAGTCGCTAACGCTCAGGTACTAAGCTAATCAAACAGCTGAGTTTTTTTAAAGGGTACCTCTGCCTCAAAAGCAGCAGGCCAATGAGTGTTCATCAGATTGGCCAGATGTGTCTTCATGCTAGCAGAAGATGCAAGATCCCCTCTGTAAAGCCCAACTTTTACTACAGAGGCAGTTAGCCAAGCCAAGTAGTCTTCATCAGACTAGCCAGAAGTGCCAGTCTGCCAGCGGATGATGCAATAGCCTTCACAGAGGCATGGGAACAGCAATATGGATTTGGAAATTAAATTCTATACTACCATTAGGGAGTATGGTGTGGCCTGCGTTGGAGTTCACTTCAGTAGCCAAGGCTATTTGGTTCTCAGCAGACGATTTGAAGGCAAACTTGGCCAGCAATACGTCTCTGTGGTGTTTGATCCATGAGTGAAATTAGAGTGACCAGCGAAGCAGTACAAACACTATTGATGCAGCAGGCTGTTCCTCCTCCTTTTGAGGAGCAGCGAAGTTCCTTTCACTTAAATGTACCCAGTAGGTGTTATATTACAGAAATTAATGCAATTTGGGCAGGAGGCCCAGGATCAGTGGGGCCTGTGCAGCACTTGTCTTTGTGATGTGATCTGTCTGCAATAAAACCTTGGGACAACCACGGAAGATTCCTGGTGTGCTGGCCATTGAATTTCTTTCCACTCTTCCAACTCCTCTAGTTCCCACTGGTTCTTTAGAGCAATCAAGGCTTTAAGCAAATTTTACCAAATCTTGTCCAACAGTAAAACCTGTCTCATCTCATCGCTCTGTGTTCTGGCTTTCTAGAACTTCCTGTGAGACACAGTAAAATACGAAGCCTTGGATGTCAGGGGTGAGTCCCTAGACCAACAAGCAGTTCAATGAATCTCAACTTGGCAGTAGACTCAATGGTCAGGAATGGAAGTTATTCCTGCAAGAAGAGCTTCCCAGAAGTGGAATCAGTGGATCTACTAACATCCAGCTGGGTCAGCAGGTTAGCCTATATAGCCACCAGTGATCTCCAAGCTCCTCATCAGGATCCATAGTCATACAGCTGTGATAAGGGAAATAATGATCCAATGGCCTTGCAGTGCGTGGTGTCCTCAAAGTACAGTCTTTGGCCCAAGAACCTCCTATTCTTTCAAAGATCTCTGACTTTACACAGCATAGCCAAGTGTATCCAAATTCAGCCACGTTATATCTAGCAACTGGGAGACCAAGTTAGGAAGGCTCATCTAAGGGTCTCACTTTCAGTATTTGAAACCCTGTGGAAGCCGGGCACCTGTGGAAAACTCCAGATATACTAGAACATGGGAAATCTCGCAGAATTTAAGGAATGGAATACTCTGTTCATGCCTGTAAAGATTAAGATGTCTGCAAGGAAGCCAAGATATGGGATTGAGCGGTAGTCAAGTCTTGGTCAGGTCCTCACTTCCTGAGATCCAGTGACCGCCGCACATCTTGGGAAACCAATTCCGAAAGGCCAGAACAGATTGTTCTTTCTCGTTAGAACTTGCAGTGCAACCAGTGGGGGGAAGGTTGTCCCACTCTTCCATTCTTCTGAACAAGACTTCCTTAATAGGTTCAGTGACACTAAAGCAGTATTTCTTAAGGCGATCACATCTGTGAGAAGGCGTTCAGATATCCAAGCAGTAAACTACCTTATTGCTACCATATTCAAACAAAATAGCTCTGGTTTCTTCTTCTCCAGCACCAGATGAAGGTCTACATCTTTGATTCTGGTTCTGGTTCAAAACATCACCCTTCCAGCATATCCAAACTTCTCTAGAAGGTCAGACAGTGGCCTCTTCGGGCCCTGGCAGTATCAGAAAAAGACTTTTCACTGTCCACTAGGACAATAGCATTATCGCGGATCAGAGTAGCCTAAGGGGCTTATAGGATGAAGATGAATTCATCAATCTAGTGCAGAACTTACTTTATCAGATGGGTGACGTGCTCATGGGCAAAATTCAGAGGTCCAGAATTTTACAGGATACCAACCAGGTTCATATACTACAAACCATTTTTTGCAAAGTTAATTAAGCAACATTAGAAGCAGGGGAGTTCACTTCAGTTCTAAACGAATCTAATGATATGTTGATTCAAACGCTTCAACATGGCCCTCCCTTATGGGTTTTGTGGGCGTGCTACATCCCATATGTGTATGCTGTCATGCTTGTGTCAGGAAAATGGAAAATGCTATACTTACCTGATGGTAATTTTCCTTTCCTGATGCATAAGCATGAGTGCATACAGGTCCCTACCTTGTGGGTTTCACATTTGAGTATAGTTACAAGAATGCCACCAGGGGGGATGCTACCCATTTATATATAGTATAACCAGGTCTTATTGGGTGAGGGGCGAAGCCTAACCCATACGTGTCTGCTGTCATGCTTATGCATCAGGAAAGGAAAATTACAGTCAGGTAAGTAAAGAATTTTCCATTTTAAAGTAGATGTAAATCATCATGAATATCTTTTAGGGAGAAAAAAAAACTGTGAATTTTTAGGAATTTTGGGGTATTGAGAGGGATAGGTTTTTTGCATCTTAATGTTACAGTCATAACAGGCTGAATGTGTTTTATGATTTTATTGATGGTTGAAATTATTTTACAGCCTGTCCCTAAGTTCACGTACATTTTACTGTTAGACAGCTGCATATGCTTATTATTTGGATTTGAGTGCTGAGATACATTTCTTCTGAATTGTCAACACCCTTTAATGTTTTTTAGATGATTAGTTTAAGCTTGGAGTGAATAGAGAAAATCAGACAGTTTTGCTGACACTGTTCAAAAGCATTTTTTTACATCATTTAAAAAAAATAAGTGCAGGAACAGTGTGCATCTAAACTATTTCACATGTTCACTATTTCACTATTTCACACCCCCTATCCTCACAGATAAAATGTAAGGTAGGTATAGGCCAGTTAGGCCTATTTTCCCTGATTAATTGTAACAGTGTATAATGATGAATTGTCCTGCTGCTGGCCAGTTTTGTACTGCTTTATCTTCTGTAGTATATATATTTTTTTTATGTATTTCATTACTAATAAGCAAATAAAAACAGTCAGTATAACTTAGAAAAAGACACACAAACAGTTAACTGTTTCTAGGCTTTTACAAAACAGTAAGTTATTCAGTATCTAAACATACTTAGGCATTAAACAGTGAGCTGCATACAAAAATATAATATTTTTTGCTATTTCCTTTTGCCCAAGAAAAAAAAGTGATTCTGCCACACATATTGGATTGTTTAAGCAAAGTCAACTGGTGCATTCTCAGTAATTTCTTTGTCAGGCAAAAAATGTCTGCTTTGGCATTCAAAAAATATTGATGAGCTTTGATCTGCTTGGTCTCCATGCCATTGCCAGAAAAAGTAAGTATGAGACCTTTTGCTTTGACATCTATATCAATCCTTTATAAATCTAGAGTTTGGTTTGAGTGGAATATTGTTGTTACCAGTGCAGAGCCATAGCAAGACCATTGTTTTGGTATATCAGCTTCCAGTTTTTTTTTTTTGTCACAGCTTAATTGAACAAACTAAAGTTAGAAGCTGATTGGCTACCATGCACAGCCGCACCAGATTTTGCACTCTCCAGTTTTAGTAAATCAACCCCATTGCATCTTTCTCTCATTGCAGGAGAGAAAGGCATAAACAAACAAAAGTGTGTAAAAAAATAATTAGAAAGATTAAAAAATAAAGAAAAAATAGTCAGGTCAAGGTTTGATCTAGGTCAGTGTAAGGGTTATTGTTAAGGTCAAGATAAGGGTCAAAGGTCAAGGCCAGAGTCAAAGGTCAGGGTCAAAGGTTGGGTAGCATATTTTAGGTAGGGTTTAAAAAAGATGCATTTTTAAAATTTGTATCAGTGTCAATTTGTTTCAGTGAATTTTAGGTAGGATAAAAAAGTAAAATGCACACTATTGCTTCTTGGCCCTACTACAGGTACAAACAACAACTAATATACACATATGTGGTATTACCACTATCATCAGGAGCAGGATCATTTATTTTGGGTTGTTCTTTTGTGATAAGTTATGGCAATAGCAAGAAATATACAGCTATTTTTTTCCCTTTTTTTTTTTTACTATTCTGAGCCAGTTTTCCTTTGATAATGAAAAAGTCAGGAGATGTTCATTACTATTTGCCACCAAATGGAAGCCCAATTTGTCCTGAAAAAAACAAGGCATAATCCACCTGGATACACAAAGTGGTTGTGATCCTATGTACAGTTTGACTAACACATGTCGAAGTTGCAAAATTAGGTCTGGCTATTAAGATTTGTTTTATTCTTGGTCGTGAAGGAGTTATGCTATCCACCTACAGCTTTGCGATCCCTTCCTGCCCTGTTTGCCTAAACAGGGCAGGGATGTTCTTATGAGCAAAAAAGACTAATACATGAAAAATATTTTTAAAAAGCTAATGCTAATCTGTAAATAGCTATAAAAGAATAAAACATACAAAAGTAGTGGAGAGTTTGAAAATGGCTGGGCCTGAACCAGCATTTGGCTTTCAGCTATATAAAACTATAGAATAGAATAGAATAGAATAGAATAGAATAGAATAGAAAAGAATACCTTTATTTTCTTTGTAGAAAAAAAAAAAAGTTACACAATGAAATTACAATAAAAGCTCAGGTTTCTCTGACCTACCTTGTTTAAAAGATCATTGGCCTCTCACTCCTTTTAATAAGACCTACTCTGTCACAGATCAGTAGTAAAGTAGATCTACCACTTGTGGATATTTTATATGATTACACTTGTACTCTGGCTGCCCTTACCCTTTGCTTTTCTTGATATTACCTGTTGATTGTATGCCACACTCTGGTTCTGTTCCCATTCAGCTGACATCTGCACAAGTGTGACTGAGGGACACAACTTGGTACAACAATAAGGCCCTTTCACCGCGGCCGTGTTAGCTCTAAAGTGCCACTCATTTTAGCTGAGTTTTAGCACTGTTTAAGCAGCGCTTTTTGACCACTAGCGGGATGCTTTTAATCCCAAAAAAGGGGTTAAAAAATCCAGTGTTGCAGCGCTTCCAAAACGCTTTAGAACCGCTGCCCTTTCTTTCCAATGGGCAGTGCATTTTGGGAGTGCTAAATACAGCTCGCGCTCCCAAACCACCCAAAAAGATGCTGTTTGCAGGACTTTTCAGAATGTCCTGTAAGTCACACTTAAATAAATGGAGGGGGTTTTCAGGCGCTTAGCAGAGGCTATTTCCAGCGCTAAAGCGCCTGAAAACCTCCCCAGTGTGAAAGGGGTCTAAAGTCCACCACTCCTTGCAGGGAGCTCTGATTAGTATCTGGTGTGTGTGTATATGCTCTACATCTCTTTCCTTTTAATGTGTCACACCCTCTCAAACGTCCATTTTTCAGTGACAATCCTCCATGTTGTTGTTTTCTAGCAGTTTCCACCTCAGCTGCTTTTTCAGTCATGTAATTGTCTTCTTAACATGCCATTAAATTTTTCAATTCAATACTGAATAAATAATGTTTATTTCCAATCTCTTCATTGATCTGCTTTACAGCTCTTTTGTGTGTGATAATTGTTATTTCACATTCTTTGTCATTGGGCTTCTTGAGTGAGACTTCCAATACCTCTGAAATATGGAAAAACAGAAAGGAGTGCCAGATCAAAATCAGATAAAAGACTCCAATATGATTTTAATTGTTGGTTAAAAAAGTCATACAAAAATAGTCAACATGTTCTCGAGGGCATGCTACTTCCCGTTTACCAGGGGTCAACACAGGATAAAACTTGGATGGACTCAGTATATTAGAACCAGTATTGAACTCTCCTCATAGTGCAACAACAGTGGTTGCTGCTCTTTTGAGAGGTTCTTTTGAGAGGTTTATGCTCAAGTTAGCAGACAATATTACTACAATTTAGAAATTTTGCATTGTCTACAACAGGTTTTTATAACATTACCTCAAAGTTTTTAATATTAACATATGTCGCCTTTGAAGCTCACATTGTGACTGACTCATTTGTATGCAGCTCTAAAGCCAACCATAGACATAGCAGTTTCCTTTCCTTCTTGCAGGAAAAAAAAATTGTTGAAGTCCCCCCCCCCCCAAAGAGTCAGTGTTGGTGGAGGAATTCCTCCTGTGGAGCCATTATATTCTCCTGGTGGGGAGCTGGGGAAAGTGGTCCCCACCAGGAGAACACAGTGATTATTGCTAGCATCTTTAATAGCCGCTTTAAAAATCCAACAGTCTGGCTCTACCCAAGTTGATTGATCAATCAACGTGGGTACATTGAGCCTGCCCATACATGATTTGAACCGTCTATGGCTGGCTTAAGAAAGTCCATGGAAGCCCCAGAACATATGGATGTTTATATGTTATAGGACTCCCCTACAGCTTTAGTATATTAACAAGCAAATTAAAATCTGGTCTAGCCTGATTAGCTCACTGATTAGATGTGCTGAGATTTTCTACCATGGCACTAGAGCTCTATTTAAAGTTATGCCACAATTTGGGAGAAAAAGACTCTCAATAAACTGCAAGATTACCAGACATTCACTCCATTTAAAGAATATAATATATTAGTATTTTATTGTATTATTTCCACATTTCAAATGTATGTGATTTTGCACTCATCACCTACTACATGCCTTCAAATAATTCAGTAAATAATACTTTATATGTTTCAATTTATTTACTGACAGTAAGCAATTTTACAAAATTATAGCAAAGTGATAATAAAATTGAAACCGACAAAATATCAAGCAATAAAGAGATTAACTTGAGACTTACCGACACTGCAGGAGTAAAAGTGAATTAAATGGAAGTCAGGGAGCATGCATGCATTTGCAATCAATAATATTTTATATCCCTAATTTTGAAATTATTCAACATATTTTATATCTTGTATATGAACAATCCAATATTTAACACCAGTAATGACTTTTGCATAGATTTTTGGAGAACAGTAGAAAACAGTGAGTAGATAATCTTGTACATGAAGAGCAGACACATGGCACACAATTAGATCTGTTTCACTAACTAATGCTATTTATGTAAATACTTGGTGTGTCCTTTATTTCTCAGCATCATCGGGGGTCTGAATAAGTCCATTACTATTCAGTGTAGAAAATAATCTAAAATCTATGGGTCAGTTAAATATGGAATCAGAGAATACACTGCCAATTCTGCCATTGCATTTGTTGAAAAAAGGACATAGAGACAAAATGAGATGATCTTTGTTTTAATTAAATTCATCTGTCAACATGGCTATGTGCTTTTGCCATCTATCTGTCCATTTAGCACCCACTGTGGAAGTACATTTACAAAATTAGGGTTTTCTTGACAAACAGACAGAACACCACTGCACAATAAACCTGTATGTAAGCCCAATTGCTAAAATCTCATATAAGTGCTGTATGTAAGCCCAATTGCTAAAATCTCATATAAGTGCTGTATGTAAGCCCAATCGCTAAAATCTCATATAAGTGCTAAAATGTCAATTTTAACTCAAAAGCAATTTTCAATTATTTTAAAATCTACAGTTTTTGTTAAAATAAGACCTGTTTATTCTGCCACTTTGTTTAGACACTTGTTATAGGGTAAAATGTAAAAAAGCAGTACAGCGCTAACAATGTCCCTAAAGATATTCAATTAACTAAAATGTCCATAAAAGGAGAACAATATAATGTCCATAGAGAAAGAGAAATTCCAGATGAAGATCCCAATGTGCAAGTGATATCCAATGATGATGAGTGACTTATATAGTGATAAAAATCCACCACCAGTATCGCTAGCCGCTCACCTCAGCGAGTGGACCCCTGAATAAATTCAGTCAGGTCTCAAACAGCCTTTCCCACACTGGGAGATGTACAGGAGCAGGTAACCGGAACCAGGTGGCTTGCGGTCTCGTGGAACGATCACATGCAATAGAATAAATAACATCTAGTGCTCTCTGTCTCTAGCTTAAAAGTATTTATTAAAAAGTAGGTCAACTTACAAGGCAAGCACTGTACCCCAGTGCGAAGGATGCAAGCGTGTAAGATACTCCACGAGAATCAATGAGCAGGGCGCGGGTGACGTCACGAGTCACGTGGTAATGTTCCGTACGCGTTACGTCCCTTGTGATGGGCGGGACTTCTTCAGCGGCGACGGCATGACGTGGTGCACCCGCTTTAAATAGCTCAGCTGATCACGGCAGCCAATAGAGCAAATAGTATACTTATTGCCATGGTAACCATTACTAGAGAGCGGAAGTATTAGCTCTCATGATTAAACCATGGAGGGATTCGCTATAACAATGATATATCACTGTAGCTGAACCCTGAAAATTAATTAAACTTATAAGATGCTACTAAGTATAACTAATATAAATGTGACCAACTCCCTCTGAGGGAGTCAAATATATGTGACAACCCGTGTCCTTGCTCGATTTCGTGGAACATCCTATTCACATAAAAAGACAATATCCATATATTTCAGAAATATAAAAATTCATATAAAAAACTTCATATAAAATTCATATGTAGTTAACGATCTGAAATAAAGCAATTTACGTCGAACTCGACGTTTAAGCCTCTCGGCAAAAGGACCTTGGTCTCATGGATCCAATGGGATTCCCTGCGGCTGAGCTGGCGGAGAAAGTTACCCCCCCTCCAATGTTTGTTAACTTTTTCAATCCCCCAGAATTTTAATCCTCTGGGGTTTTGGGCATGCACCATTTTGAAATGTTTCGAAACATTGTGGGTTTTTAGTCCTTTCTTGATATTATTAACATGCTCGCCTAAACGTACATGCAGGGGCCTGGAAGTCCTTCCAATATATTGGAGGCCACATCCACACTCCAACATATATACAACTCCAACTGTAGTACAGGTAATCAATTGGTCAATTTTATATTCCCTGCCTGTTGAGGTCGCAACGAATTGTTTACGTTTTTTGTCATTACATTTAGAGTGTCTGCAGGCTGTACATCGCCCGCAGGCATAGAAACCGGAGAGGAAGGAGAATAATCTATTATCTGCTTGTACGGGGGGATCTACCACTCCAGGTGCTAGACGGTCTCTTAAAGACGGAGCTTTCTTGTAAATAAAAGACGGACGTGGTGGCAGTAGAGGACCCAGCACACGGTCCTGTTTCAAAATTGGCCAGTTTTTAACAACCAGTTTTTCAAATTGCTTGTACTGGACATTATAATTCAGTAACATTTTAAAATTAGGGACATTAGTACTGGTATCTCTGACTTTATTGGAGATCAGTTCTGACCTATCCATGGCTAAAACTTTCTCCATGTCGTTCATTAGGGCTAGTTGATCATAGCCTTTTTCCTGAAACTTAGAGGTAAGTAACATGGATTGAGAGACAAATTCACTGACATCTGTACAGTTTCGTCTGAGCCTTACAAATTGTCCCTTAGGGATGTTACATAGCCATGATTTGTGATGGCAACTCTCTAATGGAATGAAAGAGTTTCGATCAGTGGGTTTTCGATAGTTACATAATGTAAACTTGTTCTCTTCCCTCCGGATCTCCAAGTCAAGGAACACTATTTTATCCTCACTAAAATTCCAAGTCAATTTGATATTTTTGGTATTGGCATCTAAAGTTTGTACAAAGGTAGCTAGACTGGAATGGTCTCCCTCCCAGACCAATACCAGATCGTCTATGTACCGTTTATAACAAACTAATTGTGGGGGACGGTGCATAAAAACTATATCCTCCTCCCAGTGGGCCATGAACAAGTTTGCCACACTGGGAGCAAAGCGGGCACCCATCGCAACGCCCCTCTTTTGTAAATAAAAATGACGACTGAACCAAAAATAGTTCTTTTCTAAACAGAAGCGTAAACTCTTTAAAAGTTCTTATGTTTACTTGAGCGGTCGGAAAACTTAGATAAGGCCCATTGTACTGAAGATACAGCATCATCATGACCAATAATGGTGTATAAAGACCCTACGTCGGCTGTAGCCAAAATACAAGGAGAGGAACAACTGATGGATTCCATGATTTGAATTATATGTTTCGTATCCTTCAGGAATGCTTCAGTTTGATTCACTAGTGGTTGAAGGAAATGGTCTATATATTGACCCACCCTGGAGGAGATGGAGTCAATGCCATTGACAATAGGCCTACCAGGGGGGTCAGAGATATCCTTATGGATTTTCGGAAGACAATAAATAATGGGAGTTCTGCAAAATAGGGGGTCCAAATAGGACGCCTCCTTCTTTGTCAGAATCCCCAATGTCCTTCCTTCTTCCACAAGCCAGTGTAATTCGTCCTTGTAGCTCAACATTGGGTCCTTATTAAGAATCTGATAAGTATCTGGGTCATCCAGCAGTCCAACAAGCTCTGCAAGATATTTGGATTTGTCCAGGATAACTAGACCCCCACCCTTATCTGCTGGGCGTATAATAATGTCATTTCTAGCCTCCAGAGTTTTCATACCTTGCCTGATATACTGTGGGTCCATTACCTTTCTTACTTTCATCTTGTCTAGGCCATTAAACAACATGTTTTTGAACACTTCCAAATATTTATTATCCGGGTTCAAAGGATTGAAAGTAGATTTATTCCTTAAACCGGAATGTGAACCTTTTGTAATGGCAGGGATTCTGGTAGGGTTCGACAGAAAGTACTTTCTCATATTTAAATTCCTGATAAATTTGTGGATACTCACATAAGTTTGAAATTTGCTCATGTTGTGAACCGGAGCGAATTTGAGTCCTCTGTCAAGAACTCTATTTTCATTTTCACTCAAGACACAACTGCTCAAATTGTATATACCTGAGCCAATGGGGACTAGTGGGGCTTTTTCTTTTTGTAATCTCCTGCCCCCTCTCCTTCCTCTCTCCCTCTTTTTCTGGAAAGGTCTTTTGTTTGTGGGGATGGTTGCGATTGATGTCTCCACCATTCCATATGGTTGGGTGGAGGCATCAGGGCTCCCCTCCCCGGCCCACCCTGGGCCCCTAAAAAATCCCCTTCATCATTGGAATTATGATGATGAAGCGGGGTAAATCTATTTGATAAGGGTAATGGTTCCCCACGTGTAAGTTGGGGCATATCCCTTCTTCCATAATTGTTAGAATAGTCATGGTGGTCATAGTAATTCTGCCTATGGTTTTCCCATCTGCGAGGGGATTCATAATTTTGTTGATAATGGGAATAATAAGGGGTATCCCTAATAGGGGTCCCTGGGGGGCCATGTTGTTTGCCTTTCCCTCTCTTCCCCTTAAAATCCCTTCTCTTGGTTAAACCTCCTCTGTTATTAGAGGGTGCAGAAGGGGGATGGTTATAGGAATTGGACATAGCTGGTGGAAGTCTACCTGAGTTAGAATTCGGTTCCACCAGAGGTGGATTGGGATTTACCTCTGATATAGTGGGGGCAGGACCAGTTTGCCACTTAAAAATGTTGCCATTCCTAAAATCATCACAATCTCTAATATATTTTTTCTTTTTCTTATTCTGAGTTTCAACATCCCATTTAGCAAGCCTGTTGCCAAGGTCAGTAGACAATTTTTTAAACTCTTCGCTATTTTTATAAGGCTCAATGGATTTCCTGAGATCACTAATTTGTGACTCCAGGGATTCCATTTTTCTTTGTTTACGTAGGAGTAGTAATTGTAATAATTCTGAGCCCTTTTTAACGAAAAAGTTCTTCCATTCCAACATTGATTCCTCATCAAAAAGACCATCATTTGGTGGGATATCCCACCTGAGTCTTCTGGGGACCAAATTGGAGGAGAGGTATTGGTTGAATGAGGTAATGTCCCACCACGTCTTTACCTTTTTCTCAAAAACGTGATTTAATTTTTTGAAAGAAGAGGTCAAATCATTATTTTGTTCAGACATGGGGCCATGGGAAAAGACCTCATTCAATTTAACTTCGCGTTTTTCTAGATAACAAAATATATCCATGATAGCTGCTGAAATTGTGATAAATTAAAAAAGACAATAAAAGAAGAAATTCAACCAGCGCTAATCACTTGTGCAATATACTAAAGCAGCTGAATACTGAGGATAAAATTTATCAAATCCAACAGAGCAAAATGTAAAAAAGCAGTACAGCGCTAACAATGTCCCTAAAGATATTCAATTAACTAAAATGTCCATAAAAGGAGAACAATATAATGTCCATAGAGAAAGAGAAATTCCAGATGAAGATCCCAATGTGCAAGTGATATCCAATGATGATAAGTGACTTATATAGTGATAAAAATCCACCACCAGTATCGCTAGCCGCTCACCTCAGCGAGTGGACCCCTGAATAAATTCAGTCAGGTCTCAAACAGCCTTTCCCACACTGGGAGATGTACAGGAGCAGGTAACTGGAACCAGGTGGCTTGCGGTCTCGTGGAACGATCACATGCAATAGAATAAATAACATCTAGTGCTCTCTGTCTCTAGCTTAAAAGTATTTATTAAAAAGTAGGTCAACTTACAAGGCAAGCACTGTACCCCAGTGCGAAGGATGCAAGCGTGTAAGATACTCCACGAGAATCAAAGAGCAGGGCGCGGGTGACGTCACGAGTCACGTGGTAATGTTCCGTACACGTTACGTCCCTTGTGATGGGCGGGACTTCTTCAGCGGCGACGGCATGACGTGGTGCACCCGCTTTAAATAGCTCAGCTGATCACGGCAGCCAATAGAGCAAATAGTATACTTATTGCCATGGTAACCATTACTAGAGAGCGGAAGTATTAGCTCTCATGATTAAACCATGGAGGGATTCGCTATATCAATAATATATCACTGTAGCTGAACCCTGAAAATAATTTAAACTTATAAGATGCTACTAAGTATAACTAATATAAATGTGACCAACTCCCTCTGAGGGAGTCAAATATATGTGACAACCCGTGTCCTTGCTCGATTTCGTGGAACATCCTATTCACATAAAAAGACAATATCCATATATTTCAGAAATATAAAAATTCATATAAAAAACTTCATATAAAATTCATATGTAGTTAACGATCTGACTTATGTGAGTATCCACAAATTTATCAGGAATTTAAATATGAGAAAGTACTTTCTGTCGAACCCTACCAGAATCCCTGCCATTACAAAAGGTTCACATTCCGGTTTAAGGAATAAATCTACTTTCAATCCTTTGAACCCGGATAATAAATATTTGGAAGTGTTCAAAAACATGTTGTTTAATGACCTAGACAAGATGAAAGTAAGAAAGGTAATGGACCCACAGTATATCAGGCAAGGTATGAAAACTCTGGAGGCTAGAAATGACATTATTATACGCCCAGCAGATAAGGGTGGGGGTCTAGTTATCCTGGACAAATCCAAATATCTTGCAGAGCTTGTTAGACTGCTGGATGACCCAGATACTTATCAGATTCTTAATAAGGACCCAATGTTGAGCTACAAGGACGAATTACACTGGCTTGTGGAAGAAGGAAGGACATTGGGGATTCTGACAAAGAAGGAGGCGTCCTATTTGGACCCCCTATTTTGCAGACCTCCCATTATTTATTGTCTTCCGAAAATCCATAAGGATATCTCTGACCCCCCTGGTAGGCCTATTGTCAATGGCATTGACTCCATCTCCTCCAGGGTGGGTCAATATATAGACCATTTCCTTCAACCGCTAGTGAATCAAACTGAAGCATTCCTGAAGGATACGAAACATGTAATTCAAATCATGGAATCCATCAGTTGTTCCTCTCCTTGTATTTTGGCTACAGCCGACGTAGGGTCTTTATACACCATTATTGGTCATGATGATGCTGTATCTTCAGTACAAAGGGCCTTATCTAAGTTTTCCGACCTCTCAAGTAAACATAAGAACTTTCTATTAAAGAGTTTACGCTTCTGTTTAGAAAAGAACTATTTTTGGTTCAGTCGTCATTTTTATTTACAAAAGAGGGGCGTTGCGATGGGTGCCCGCTTTGCTCCCAGTGTGGCCAACTTGTTCATGGCCCACTGGGAGGAGGATGTAGTTTTTAGGCACAATTAGTTTGTTATAAACGGTACATAGACGATCTGGTATTGGTCTGGGAGGGAGACCATTCCAGTCTAGCTACCTTTGTACAAACTTTAGATGCCAATACCAAAAATATCAAATTGACTTGGAATTTTAGTGAGGATAAAATAGTGTTCCTTGACTTGGAGATCCGGAGGGAAGAGAACAAGTTTACATTATGTAACTATCGAAAACCCACTGATCGAAACTCTTTCATTCCATTAGAGAGTTGCCATCACAAATCATGGCTATGTAACATCCCTAAGGGACAATTTGTAAGGCTCAGACGAAACTGTACAGATGTCAGTGAATTTGTCTCTCAATCCATGTTACTTACCTCTAAGTTTCAGGAAAAAGGCTATGATCAACTAGCCCTAATGAACGACATGGAGAAAGTTTTAGCCATGGATAGGTCAGAACTGATCTCCAATAAAGTCAGAGATACCAGTACTAATGTCCCTAATTTTAAAATGTTACTGAATTATAATGTCCAGTACAAGCAATTTGAAAAACTGGTTGTTAAAAACTGGCCAATTTTGAAACAGGACCGTGTGCTGGGTCCTCTACTGCCACCACGTCCGTCTTTTATTTACAAGAAAGCTCCGTCTTTAAGAGACCGTCTAGCACCTGGAGTGGTAGATCCCCCCGTACAAGCAGATAATAGATTATTCTCCTTCCTCTCCGGTTTCTATGCCTGCGGGCGATGTACAGCCTGCAGACACTCTAAATGTAATGACAAAAAACGTAAACAATTCGTTGCGACCTCAACAGGCAGGGAATATAAAATTGACCAATTGATTACCTGTACTACAGTTGGAGTTGTATATATGTTGGAGTGTGGATGTGGCCTCCAATATATTGGAAGGACTTCCAGGCCCCTGCATGTACGTTTAGGCGAGCATGTTAATAATATCAAGAAAGGACTAAAAACCCACAATGTTTCGAAACATTTCAAAATGGTGCATGCCCAAAACCCCAGAGGATTAAAATTCTGGGGGATTGAAAAAGTTAACAAACATTGGAGGGGGGGTAACTTTCTCCGCCAGCTCAGCCACAGGGAATCCCATTGGATCCATGAGACCAAGGTCCTTTTGCCGAGAGGCTTAAACGTCGAGTTCGACGTAAATTGCTTTATTTCAGATCGTTAACTACATATGAATTTTATATGAAGTTTTTTATATGAATTTTTATATTTCTGAAATATATGGATATTGTCTTTTTATGTGAATAGGATGTTCCACGAAATCGAGCAAGGACACGGATTGTCACATATATTTGACTCCCTCAGAGGGAGTTGGTCACATTTATATTAGTTATACTTAGTAGCATCTTATAAGTTTAATTAATTTTCAGGGTTCAGCTACAGTGATATATCATTGTTATAGCGAATCCCTCCATGGTTTAATCATGAGAGCTAATACTTCCGCTCTCTAGTAATGGTTACCATGGCAATAAGTATACTATTTGCTCTATTGGCTGCCGTGATCAGCTGAGCTATTTAAAGCGGGTGCACCACGTCATGCCGTCGCGGCTGAAGAAGTCCCGCCCATCACAAGGGACGTAACGCTTACGGAACATTACCACGTGACTCGTGACGTCACCCGCGCCCTGCTCATTGGTTCTCGTGGAGTATCTTACACGCTTGCATCCTTCGCACTGGGGTACAGTGCTTGCCTTGTAAGTTGACCTACTTTTTAATAAATACTTTTAAGCTAGAGACAGAGAGCACTAGATGTTATTTATTCTATTGCATGTGATCGTTCCACGAGACCGCAAGCCACCTGGTTCCAGTTACCTGCTCCTGTACATCTCCCAGTGTGGGAAAGGCTGTTTGAGACCTGACTGAATTTATTCAGGGGTCCACTCGCTGAGGTGAGCGGCTAGCGATGCTGGTGGTGGATTTTTATCACTATATAAGTCACTCATCATCATTGGATATCACTTGCACATTGGGATCTTCATCTGGAATTTCTCTTTCTCTATGGACATTATATTGTTCTCCTTTTATGGACATTTTAGTTAATTGAATATCTTTAGGGACATTGTTAGCGCTGTACTGCTTTTTTACATTTTGCTCTGTTGGATTTGATAAATTTTATCCTCAGTATTCAGCTGCTTTAGTATATTGCACAAGTGATTAGCGCTGGTTGAATTTCTTCTTTTATTGACTTGTTATAGGGTGACAACAGTCTGTCTCTGTCTTCCAATTGTGCTCCTGTGTTGTCACTCTTTAATACAGACTTTTGACAGAGACTAAAAGAGGCTGTTTCAACACACACAACATGAGTATGTTCCACTGTTCTCACTATCAGAAAACCTGCCCCAATAAAAGCCAGTGCTGGAGTGCATGCACATACACAGGAAATGAATGCAAAAAATTGCAGGTGATCAGCAGCACTAAGATGTGAAAAATTGGTGAAAAAAAGGTGAAAACATGGATGTTTATTACACATAGTTTTTTTACCATGCTTCTTGTCAGCCAGTTAGGAATTCATGTTATGTTAATAACATTGGCATATCAATTAATCAATCTATACATGCAAACCAAAACTGACCTTTATGTTTAGGTGGATCTGAACACTGAGCAGTCAATTGAAATTAATGATATAACTGACAACCCATAGTTTGTTAGGCATTTGATCTATAAAGTTAGACATATCACAACTTTTTCATCTACATAAGTGCCTATGTGGCCATACACAATCATTTAAACGAGGCCTTTAGAAACAAAGTAGCTCATTGGAAGCTAAAGTGTAATCCTTTTCAGGACCCACACCACTTAAACTGCAGGAGTATGATGGAGATGATGATCTCCTTCCAGACTACAGTACCCGCTTATTCATCCTGGAGTAATTTAAAGGAAACCTGCAGCTCATCTATCTTTTTTGATTGGCAGCATGAATATGTGGCTGTAGGAATTTAGCATTTACCCTTCATGGGTCAGTGAGCAGGTGAGACTTAAAACCTCCTTATGGAGAGATTATTCTAATAGAACCTTTTCTTATACCTCACACATGCTAGCATTTCATTTTCCTTAAAAGAAACAATGCCAGGGGTGATATAAACCCTTGTAAGAGATGTAATGCTAGAACCATTTTCTTAGATTGATGTGTTGTATAACCACATGTCTTTTTCTTACAAGTCTCATTTGAGTTTTTCTTCAAATACATATTTTATCTCCCGCCGTCATCCACTTTTGTTTCCCATAAAGTATAGTGCTTAGAGGCTGCAGTGCATTCCATACATAAGATCAGTATAAAATGCTTTTGTTAACAGGTTCATTTATAAATGTTTTTTTCTTTAACATGTCATATTAATTTATGTACATGTAATGTCAAATTATAATGAAGATCAGTTGTGCAATAGGGTGAAGTAAAACAGATTTGTTATCTCTGTTCCAATCCTTGTCCAATAGTGAAAGGGAATGTAATCATTATTCAATGCAAGCAAAACTGCACCGTGAGAAAGTGTTATTATGGCCTTTCAATTTTTTTATCCAAAGCATTACATTTTTAATTTTTAGTCAATGTAACAGCCTCACCAATCAACCCATGTATCTGGGCAAGTTGTTTTCTAGAAAACGAAATGAGTATGTAAGAGCTCCGAGCAGAACTGTATTTACAAAATGCTAGCATAGGCATACCTGAATAATGATGCCCTGTTGCAATAGCTCCACCTCTGGTACTGTGATTATATTAGTAAAAGCAAATGCTAAAATATGATATTGTAGAGCAGCATGGGGTTTGTTTCATATGCAGAGCTAAACAGATCACCAAACAACAGAAAAGAGAGATAATTTCATGTTGCCAAAATGAATATAAAGCTGGCCATAGACGGATCCAAATTTGGCCAATTCAACAGGAACGGTACACATTTTCATCCATCTATTGGCAGGTTGGCTGTGCTGAAGTTGATACATGGATTCACTTCAGTACAACCAGCACCAATCATAAATAATCCAGTAAAGTCCATCAGAAAAAAAGAAGAGAAGTGCTCTTGTACAAAAAGTTAAATTAAGTTTGTGTATCAACAAAAATTTATATTTTAGTGTGGATAGCAAAATCTTCACACCCAAAAGCACACACCCAATACGCATGCCACTTACCACCTACTCTGATGCCAAGATGGGGGTCTGGCTGCACTTTATCCCTGTATCCCTATGGGATGGATGGATATCAGGAGCCAAGATTCCATAATCGGTTACCATATGACCAGGATGTTCAACAGTGGGCTCAGCAAAAGGGAGAGACAAAGAAGGAACTAATAGTGTAATAATTAAAAATCCAGGCTTTTTAATGAAGATTAAAACTACTTACAAAGAGGCAGGAATAAAATCGCATATAAAACAATCAATCACATACAGACACCCCAGTGGGTGTAATAAAGTCACTGCTGCAGCTCCTTCTGACTGGTTTCATTCACAAGAACATTATCAAGGGATAAAGGAGTATCAGTTCAGTAATAATATATGGCCTGCCTAAGCCTTTTGACTCTTCTCACCATGCCCTGCACCCATTTTCCCTGACAGTTTTTGAGTCTAACCCCAAATCAACAAAGTTGTCCAGTTGTAGCGATACAAGCAGAAAATGATCATAGTTTGTACAGTATGTGCTGCTTCCTCTAAGCCTCCAAGTGGCATATCGCAAATACAACTGTGCTTTGGGGACAAAATTATTCTATGTTATGATATCTGTCTAGTTAGGTGAACAATCAAAAATATGAAGTGCTATACCTCTAGCCATTGTATGATGTTACCTGACAGAGCTCTTCAGGTAAGCCATATTAATCCATGTATTGGATCTTGGGTGTGCTTATTTGTAAGGAATAATAATAATTTTTAAGGATAAATATTACTGCAGAGAATGGCATGTTTTTGAGTCCAAGAACATTGTAAAATTGCTAGTTGGGACCACAGAAAAAGCCATACTGCTAAGAAATGCACCACCTATGCTTGCCTCTGTTAGAGCTTCTACTTCTGTTGCAGCTGGAGGATCACTGATATTTTTTTTCTGTGACATTAGCTCTGTACGTTCCTTGGAGATTTGCTCATTTTCTAGTTCAGACCTTTTCTACTCATGAATAATTATGACCATGCCTGGCTAATAATGGTCAGAATGTAAACTAACTATATTTGTATGGGCAATACCTGACAAGTCCAGACTTGTTTAATATTATGACAGCACAGGCCTCCTCTGACATTTGTTTGGCACTGAAAAAACACTTTTTGATACAAAATGTGTTAGAGGTGACCATGCTGCTATTTAATAAATAAGACATTATCTGCAGCTCAGAGTGCAGAAATTAATTTTCTGTTCTGACTGACTTGCTTGAGGACAACAGCTGGACCACCACCCAGGGGTTTTACAATGGAACCTCGAATGGTATACATAGCTTTTCATGTATGTTCATACTCTTCACATTCTACTGAACTGTTATGTGCTGGCCAAATGTTCTGACTGCCTTCTTTTGTCCTTGGGTATCTTAGAGCATATACTTTCAGACATATACTTTCATATGTGTGCTTCTGAGTAGAACTGTATTTTTTCCCTTTTGCACATCTATATTGCTTAATAATAACAACAACATTAAACATAATTGATATTAAATGAGGCAGGGAACCTCATCTACTACCTTCTAAAGCTCACATCCCCTTATCAGAATATAGGGCCCTAAGGCGGGGTTGTCAACATAAAATGTATTTGTATACAATAAACTGCCTTAAGAATTACAGATAGCTCACATTTTTCACAGACATATTATCATATATTATAGTGAAATTGTTTTAAGTGATCCTTTAGTACTGATGTTTGGTAATGATTTTATGTATTGGCACAGAACCAACAGAGCTTCCCCTCATTCACTATGCTTTTTAGAATATTCCTTAGTAAATTGCAACTTCCCTTGCAAAAGTGATCACACTATTTGCCTGTAGTAAATCAACCCCTTAGACTGTTCACTTTGCAAGTGCAGTTGCACTCTGCTAGGAAATTTTCCTCAGAGCTCAGTGAATGAGGTGAAGCTCTGTTGACTTCCATCATCCAATCATGTGTAAGCAAAAATGCTCTTTTTTTATTTCCCTTGCGTGTGACTGGATATGCTTTGTGAAGTAAAGCTTTGCCACATTCACTAAGCTCTGGGGAAATTTCCCTTGCAAAGTGCAACTTCACTTGCAAAGTGAACATTATATTTGCCTTTAGTAAATCAACCCCACTGACAAAAAAAGTTTCGGAGTCACCAATATGAAAAAACTTTTTACACTATGCACAAAAAAACTGCATATAAGACATATTAGATGCTACCACTAAAAAACATTTTTAATGAGCTTCTGATTTAAAAATGATAAAAATTTTGTGACTGGTTCACATGAGCTAAGGAATAAAATAGTCCTCCTGGGCTCTGTGTACAGTCATCATGTTTTATGAAGTGGTTGGCAATCCATCTCTGAAGAAATACAGTTATTGTGTGGTGTGATGTACTCCTTTAAAGTCAAGGATCCTACTTGACTGAAAGCCAAAGTATAGTGGCCTGTGTCTGCTCCAGTTTCTGGGTAGTGAGTAGCCATGGTAGGCTCACACCATTACATTTTGTCTATCATAAAAATGCCTAGTACAGAAATAAAATGAGTCAACTCCTCACCTGGTACACAGCTCAGTATATGCGCTGCAACATTAGCAGTCTGTGGGAAGGGGAGGAGTATGGTGGGACTCCTTGTTAGTATGCTATACAAATACCGCCCTGGCATGGTGTCCTCTGATGCACTCTGATGCAACAGAACTCTTACATTTCATTACTATAGATTTTATACAAAGCACAGAATATTAAAATATTCCAAAATATGCAATGTACTGAATGACCTAGCCACAGAGTAAGGAAAGAAAACTGTCTATTAAATTAGCTCTACCTTTTCTAAGATGTTTAAAGACAGGAAATGTACTGGTAATCAGTGGTATTACACAATACTACGCATTTACTTAATAAGTCAAGTGTTGTTCTGTTCATTAAGCTACTACCTCTAGGAAATTATAGAGCTTTCAAAACCTCAAAGGCTACCACTTCAATTGTACCATACAATTGAAGAGTGGTACTTAGTTTTAGTGATTATTATAAATGACCAGTACATTAAGGTTGAGGCCACTGAAGTTTCCGTGTACACTATAATTTAAAACAGAATTCACTTATGAAAAATTGTGAAGGAAAAGAACACTTGTCGAAAATGTGAAACCTATAACTGTTCCCATAATGTATGTGTACTGTTGATTGATACTGACACATTTTCCCCTTATTCACATACTATCTGGCTTATGTTCAAACTGTGAAAAAAAGTTAGATGTAATAGCCATATATAGGTTTGTTAAATGGACTATAAGAGAATGACAGCTTTGCTATGGTTTGAAGGTAGGGGTCAGGGACGCACATGTAAAATCACACTTTGTAAATTTCTGAAAGTGAATTCAAATTGGACAGTTGAATCTGGCTATAAGTGTTTGTCATGGATAAGGGAAAGAAGGAAGAAACATGCACATGGCTTCAGTAAAATCACACTTTGATATGCCCTGTACACACGATTGGACATTCCGACAACAAAATCCATGGACTTTTTCCGACGGATGTTGGCTCAAACTTGTCTTGCATACACACAGTCGCACAAAGTTGTCGGAATTTCCGATCGCCAAGAACGTGGTGACGTACACCACGTATGACGAGACTAGAAAAGGGCAGTTCTGAACCAAGCGTGGCACCCTTTGGGCTCCTTTTGCTAATCTCGTGTTAGTAAAAGTTTGGTGAGAGACGATTCGCGCTTTTTCAGACTTGTGGTTTTCAGATCGTTTTCTGCTGTTCAGTTTGTGCTTGTGGGTTTGTATCTGCTCTTCAGTGCGTGCAGTCAGTTCATATTGGATTATTCAGTGCATTCTTGTCCGCTCATTGCTGTTTTTCAGGTGTTTTTCACAGGCCTTGCTGTTCTTCAGTGCGTTCTGTTACTTCGTTCTGAGCAGCCGACCGTTTTCTAGCCATGTTGCGTATACGTACTCCTCGTAGAGTTCGTGCTGTGCGGGGGCTTGGTGTTGGGGTCCTTACCTTGACACAAGTCCAGTCCATGAACAGGGTGGGGAGGAGTTCATGGACCAAGAATTGGTTGCTCCAGCGTGACCAGTTCTGTCATATGCCTTTGCTCCGTGAGATCCATGAGAATAATCCTGATGATTTCAGGAACTTTCTCCGGATGGCGGTCCCCGTATTTCACCATTTGTTGGCTTTGCTGACCCCTTGTACCAGCAGGCAGGATACCTGCATGAGGCAAGCCATCACTCCGGAGCAGAGGCTAGTCGCCACCCTGCGGTACTTGGCAATGGGGAGAAGCCTGCAGGACTTGAAGTTCTCGAAAGGCATCTCCCCCCAGGCTCTGGGGATCATTATCCCAGAGACCTGTTCTGCCATCATTCAGGTCCTGGAGAAGGATTATATTAAGGTAAGATTTGTATCCTTTAATATCACATTTTATTGTATTTGATGTTTGATAATATATTGTATTTCTTTCCTCATTCCCTAATTACCATGATTGGAATATGCTGTGATGTCCCCTTTGTCCTCATGCATGCTGGATTTTTATGTACTTATTTTTTCTGTCCTTCATGCATATTTGCCTTCACTTACCTCCCCAGCATGCTCTCCTGGCCCTATATTCACCTCATGTAGTCACTTAACAGTGTATTTTGTCAGCTCCATAGTAGTGCTTTACCATAAAACCCCCCTAAAATGTTTAAAAATGTGATTTGTGCTTTAAATTCAGGCAGAGTGCCAGAGGATTTTTTTGGGTCCCCAAATCATTTGGAACCCTCCCTCCCCCCAACTGTTAAGTCAGCTGATACCAATTCTTTATCTATCCTCAATCATCTATCTGCTGACTTTGCCAAACCCATACACACTATACCCATCTCTTTTGTGCTCAGATGTATGGATGAATTCCCCAAAGCATGTAGTGCAAGGGCCTGCCTGTATACTTTCAAATTGTACTGTTTAAAGTTTTTGTATACTATAATTATCTTGATAGGTAATAGCAGAATGTCCAAATGTGCAAAAATATGTACAATGTGTATTTATATCTTTGTATTATGACACTTCTTACCTGTCCAGTGGGCTGTCAATAGTGTAAGTAAGGAGGGGCTGGCCAAAGTAATACACATTATTTAGGCATTCATCTCTCAATGAAGTAGAGAGGTTTACCTGTCCAAAAGATCTCCCCCCCTAAAATGTTAGAAATGGCCCATGAGAGGGGGGGGGGGATCTGATAGGTAGACCTTATACCTTGGTCTTTCCAAACTCCCTAAAATAAATGTTATACTGATGTTGGCCAAGAATGTTTGTGTTGAATCTGCTTTCCCTGTTTAGGTGCAAAATTATTTTTTTTTTTTTCTTGTTTGACTCCACAGTTTCCTTCCAACCCACAGGAATGGCAGACTGTGGCCTCCCATTTTGCCAAGCGGTGGGACTTTCCTAACTGCGGAGGGGCAATTGATGGGAAACACGTCCACATCGTCCCACCACCCAACTCAGGGTAATACTATTACAGCTATGAGGGGAGGGCTTCAATAGTATTGTGATGTTGGCGGTGGTGTTGGCTACTTATGAGTTCCTGTATGTGGACGTGGGGAAGAATGGCCGGATGTCCGATGGTGGAGTCATTGCCCAGACGGAGTTCTACAGGTGTCACCAGAACAATGTGGAAGGACTCGCCACCTCCAGAAGACAATGTGGAAGGACTCCCATTCGTCTTCGTTGCTGATGAAGCGTTTGCACTGAGGGACCATCTTATGCGGCCATTCCCTATGAGGACCCTCACCCCGGACCAGAGGGTTTTTAATTACCGGCTGGCCAGAGCCAGAAGAGTGGTGGAGAACACATTTGGAATCATGGCCAGCCGGTTCCGCCTATTTCTTACACCCATACACATGGCGGAGTACAAACTGAATCATATCATCCTGGCGTGCTGTGTTCTACACAACTTTTTAAGGCAAAATTCTGCCAACTATGCTGCCTCAGTTGGGCCTGAGGCCGGAATTCATAATGAACCAACCCTGACGGAGCTTGAAAGTGGCCGTCCTGGCTGAGTGCCCGTGAGGTCCGTCTTAGTTACCTTGATTACTTTGCGGGTAGGGGGCCTGGGTACCCAGAACTTCCCTTATGACGGATATCTACCAATCAAGCTGACTTTTGACCTTAGTGTGGCTGGAAAGGCCGAGACCTTTGATACGTTGGCAGTGGTTTGTCCCCGCCCACCAGGGGCTGACAAAAGTTCCCTCATCATCGGAAACCAATACAGACCTGGTCAGAAGGCTGTTAACACCTCTAGTCCAAGAGCAAAGCACTTGAACCACGAGTGTGCACCCTATGTTGAGGCAAGCCTATCGGAGCCTTGTACAAGAGCAAAAGGCCCCACTGGAAGGAGTGGGAAAGATCTGGCGCCTGGACCGAAGTGAGAGGGTGATACAGCCAGGTGAAGTAGTTTGTTTGAGAGCATCTGTCAAGCTGAGCTGGAAACAACCAGGCCCTTTCATCATCCTTGAAGCGGGCGGTCAGAAGGAGGATAAGGGGTTGGAGATAATTCCAGTAGTGATATCAACCAAGGCACTACAGAGAAATCGCGGGAGAATCTCAGTCAGTGTTTGTAATACCACAGCCTCACCTGTGAAGATGCCAGCTCGGATGCTGTTAGGGGATGTAAACCAGGCTACGGGGCCATCAATATGCCAGACAATGTCTGAAACATTTTTAAAATAAAAAAATCATTTTAACTACTAAAATCTTTAGTGACATTTACTGCTTGTGTTTCTTTTAACTGACCCTGACAGAAATGTGGGGAGTCCTGAACATGGCGTGATTGTGTAACATTACAAAGCACTGTTGGGTGTTATTTACTAAAGGCAAAGACACTTTGCACTACAAGTGCACTTGAAACTGCACTGAAACTGCACTTGTAGTGCAAAGTGGATTTTCCCTTAGGAAATAACCCCCATTGTCACAGAAAACACCAATTTGAGCACAACAAAAGTTTGGCAGCGTTGAAACAATAATCCACACATTCTTGATTATCAATCTTTTTAATACCAGCACAATCACATGTGCATTTAGAAAAGGTTTTTAAAACAAACCAACATATTTGTTGTATAACAATTTTTTGGGTCACATTACTAAAAGTAGAAATGTCCATTTAAGGTAAAACAGGCATGTTTAAAACCAACAAGAAAGACACAAATCTGGAACCTACAAAGTTCAACTTTTAAAGAAATTGAAGGCAATATCAGACCTGAGTATTTATAAACTGTGTTTGATATTGCGTTCAGATGGGGTGACGTCACCCCTGGAAAAGCCAAATTTTGAAGACGCACACAAATTGCTGAATGTCAACATGTGCTACCTGCCATCGCGGGGAATCAAGGGACGTGTTTTGGGGGTGCAACCCCTTGATCCCAGCTACTTTATTATTGAGGAAGGGGTTGCACCCCCAAAACGCATACATTGATCTCCCATGATGGCAGATAGCACATGTTGACACACTGTGTGCATCTTCAAAAAATGGCTTTTCTCAAATCTGTCAAAAAAGAAGAGAAATTTTGAGATTACAAAAAGCACCAAAGAGGGAAGGGATTTGGAGGTGTTTCAAACTCGCCCTAAAACATCAATGATGTTCTTCATTTTTTTTGAACATCATTGATGTTTTTCTGGATGTTTTCCAAGTCCCTATTACAACCCGATGACCTTCCCGATCAGGATCTGTGCACTTTCACTGGTGAAATGCCCTGGATCCAAAACATCACCTAAAAAGATAGAAACAAAAACACACCATGTATTATAAATATGCCGGCATCCATCTCTTACCTGAGCCTGTGGTCGCAGACACTCACCTGTTGTGGCGACAATTTCCACCACATCTCCTTCCTCCTCCTCCTGTTTTCTTCGGTGGGTCTCCACTTCTTCCCGAGGTGGGGGGTCTGTGGCCTCCTCGGATGAGGGGTGTCCTCCGAGTCTTTTCTCCCCTATGTAAAAAAAAATAGGTATACTTAGCACACAGATATTTGATGACATAAATAGGAATATGAAGCTTGGAAGTGGGGTACAATTGTCTGTTTTGGCAGAGTTCCAAGATGAAGAAAATTTTTTGTCCTTTGTCAAGCTTGAATACTTACCTATTTTGCACAAGCTTCACAGATGGAGTCACCCCTATAGTATGCACTGGAGCACCTGTGTGGGCCCCCTAATAAAAAGGGTGTTCTTGTGTCCCACACTAGTGCTCCAGCGTCCAGATGTGAAAACTGCTGCTGAGTATCCTCTCCTTACACAGAATCTAGTTTGCATTACATTCTACTTATAAACCCATCTACACAACAAAATTATTTTAAGAGAAGTAGCCCATAAAAAATGTATTCAAATGCATATGGCCAAAACAATGATGTTTTCTAGGCCGAACGAACAATGTTTCATACGAAGGAACAATGTGCCCATGAACATGCAAGTTGCCATTTTAAACTGTACAACAGTAAAGAAAAGCACATGGAGCAGAACAAACGTAATAAAAAGAAAGAATATGAACACAGGACAACTACTTACTTTTTTGCAGCACTCTCCTGATCCTTCTGTACTGCTCATGCTCCCTTAATTTGAGGTCCGACCACCGCTTCCTGAGCTGATCGTCGTATCCCAAAATTCCGGTGCAGACTCTTGACCACTTTCGCCATGATCTTGGCCTTTCGGACATTGGGGTTGGGGTAAGGTCCATACTTCCCGTCACAGTCAGCCTTCTTCAGGATGTACACCATCTCCACCATCTCCACAAAGGACATATTTGATGCCTTAAATCGTCTCCTTCTGGATTGGGACATTTCAGGCTCCGGGCTTTCCTCCTCCTCGTTGGTGTAATTATCAGACACCTGCTCTGTCTCCGCCATGTGCTCTTCCCCCACTGCGACGAACGAGAAGGGGCGGGGAATAGACTAGAAAGAACGTCAGGGGCAGGCGGAGTTTCACGCATGCGCAGTGTCTATAAAGCGTAACACGCGTGCGTAGTACATACGATCTGTGAGCGGAGGAAGGAGTATCGGAGGCGCCGATCGTGATAACGAAGGTAAGATTTAAAATTGGGCCTATACTGCTTCTAGATTGAGGCCTGTATTTGGACAAGTTCAGAAGACTTTAGGCTGACATTAGGGTTTGTCTTGTGTTGTGTCTTGCAGTTAAAATGGATATCTTGAAGGATCATGACTTTATGCCACTTTCTGTGGCAGATAAACCACCCTGATTATAAGAACCAAACAAAGGCAGCGCTGGATAATTTGCTGCAATTTGTGAAGTCGGTGATCTCCACGGCAGACATCACCTATTTGAAGATCCTAATTGGTGGCCTGAGGAGTACTTATCTAAGGGAGCACAAGAAGGTCCAGGATTCCCAGAGATCAGGAGCTGCAGATGACATTTATGTCCCCAGGCTGCGGTACTATGACAGGCTGCATTTTCTGTCAGACCAGAGTGAACCCAGGTCATCACTCTCCACTCTTCCTTCCCCCCAGCTGAGGCTTCTGATGCCCAACCTGGGCCTTCCAGGCAGCAACATGTGGAGGAGCCCAGCTTGAGTCAGGTATAGCATTCTTCTAAATATTGCTGGTTGTCCAATCAATGATGTTAAATATATGTTAGTTTGGAGTACTAATTTATGATTGTGATTGATGAAGCAAAAACTAAAACGATGTCCCTTTTTCATACACAGGAAAGTCTCAGCCAGGAGGTGGCCAGGCCAAGCAGACTGCCCGATACCCAGGTCCCTCCCCTCCACCCTCAAAGAAAAAGTGGCAGGAAGAGGAGTAACCTGGAGGAGGCTGCCATAGGCCTATTTTGGAAGGCTACTGAGGCCCTCAGAACACCCCACAGTGTGGAGGAGGACTTTGCTGCCATAACTGCATGCAAAATGATGCAGATGGAGGAGGGCCAACGACTCTTATGTGAGTTTTTAATTTTGGAATCTCTAAATAAGGGGTTGAGGGGCCAAATCACATGTGCAACCCACATTTGTCAGCTCACCCATAGTCCTCCTCCTCCTCCTCCAGGTCCTCCTCCTCCTCCTCCAGGTCATACTCCTCCTCCTGCCACACCTCCAACACCAGAGCCACAGCCGGGAAGGAGGCATGGAAGGAAGACCAGAGAGTGATGACCTGGGTTCAGTCTGGTCTGGCAAAATATGCAGCCTCTTGTAGTACCACAGGTTGGGAACATACATGTCATCTGCTGCTTTCAAGATCTCTTGGACTTCTGGACCAGACTGCACTCCCTTACATATGGACTCTTCAGGCCACCAATTTTGTTGTAAAATAATTGATGTCTGCCCTGGGGGCCAAAGGCTTCGCCAATTTATGATGTTTATCCAGCGTTGCCTCCCTCTTTGTTTGGTTCTGAGCCCTTAATAAAGGAATTTTTGTTTCAATTATACTCGCCTATGTGTGTTTTCCTTCAAAAAGGACAGTTTGTTTGTGAGTAGGCAGGTACATTTCAAAAATACAATGTGAAATTAACAAGGGACACCAACACCAAGCAATCTCCTTGAGATTAAATAATATAAGATATCAATGGTGTTGTGGTAACTTGACACACAAAACACACACAAAAATATTCTGGAGTAAAAAAAAAATTAAAAACAAAAAAAAAACAGCCTTGAAAAAAAGACAAACCAAAAAAATAATAATATATATATATTTTTTGTCAGATGTGACAAATCAAAATATATTGAGGGAATCACGATAAATAATAAAGAAAGAAGTTTGTGAGAAGTCTGTGTGAATATGAGCAGCAAAACTACTTCATTCTTCTAGCATTATAAAGAAGAAGAGAGTGCACTGTATTAAACTATTTTAAACATTGCAGCCTGACGAAAGTGCTGTATCCATTCTGAACGCTAATTTTACCAGACCGAGCTGTTCCGTCTCGGAATTTCTTCTGAGCATGCGTGGCACTTTGTGCGTCGGAATTGTCCACACAAAATTGACGCAATCAGAATTTGTTGTCAGAAAATTTTATAGCCTGCTCTCAAACTTTTAAACAAGTAAAAAAGGCGCAATACATAAGTACCTCAAACAACTGTTCCTCATAGTCCAAAGGCAAGATATATGTATATAGACAAATATATATACATATATGCAATGAGTCTATCAGGGCTGCCACCAGAAGGAACGGAAGCCAGGTCCAATGTGTTGAGAGAAAAAAACAAGGCGAAAGAGGCGCCACTGAGTATGTATCAATAACACTTTAATAATAACAAGCAATATCCACTCACATGTAGGACTGAAAAGTAGAGTTCAGGTACATCTCCGGGTGGAGGAGAGAGAGAAGGACTACAAGTAGCAGCAGGTCCATATGCTGACATCACATCATGTCCGTCAGGGATGAGTGGTAGCAGGCTCTCTATGTAGTCCAAATGACACACCAGCAGGAGATGGAATCACGCAGGAGGCCGTCAGAAGATGGTGTGGGTTCCAGGGATGGGGTGAGGGAGGACGCCAGGACCAGAGCCTGTCATCAGCTGTGCTGCAGGATCAACATAGCCTCGTACGGCATCCGTGATGGGAAGTAACACGGCCGTGCAGTCGGAACCAGAACGAGGCTTGGAGAGCAAGCACAGAGTGGGCGCTGGGCAGTGACGTCACTACTGTGCGACGTGTTTCCGAGTCGGCTCGCTATAGATAGAGGGAATAGCGGCACTCCTTTGTCAAGCATAGGGGATGGGTGCTGGGTGGTTTTGTATGCCTGAAATATATGTCCTACTCTGGCCACAAAACAAAGCATTACGTCCATGGCATGTTTATACCCCCAACCATTGTCCCTAAAACTTAAAGGGTTAGTTCGCCTTTCCAAAAAAAATTGATTTTGCAAGTAAGGGGTGTTTGTAGATAAAGATAACTGTGCAGCTTTGACTAAAGTTAAATAATGCCCTTGCTATAGGTGTAGGCCATTTATGTGTCTTCTGAAGCCTGACTGGAATACTCCTAGAACGTTGCTAGAATGTTGCTAAGTGAAGCCTAATCATTGCTGCTCACCTCCATCATCACAGGAGTGAGCTTTTTCTCTGATTCAAACCCCCTCACAAGCCTTTTCTCTCCCTTGATGCAGCAGCTCTGAGCTCAGCCTCACTTAGCAATGGGGAGCATTTGGGAGTTGGTAAAAATGTGTCTCAGCCATGTATTTTTATAGTCCCCCAGCCACATGTGTAAGTTGGAACGGCAACTTCCCACAGTGTGTCAGAGAACAACCACAGCTTCTAATAGATTTCATAACATCAAGCCTTTACTTAAGATCATATTAACCAAATAATGTGATCCTTTGAGTGACATATGATAATAGTTGGGTCATCTTTCTAGATGTGCTAAAATTAATTTTCTGTTATTGTCCCAATTTGTAAGGAAGTGTAACAGAGTTTTTAAGAGATTTGACCCAATGTTCCCACAGTAATATGGCAAAAGAGGTTCTGTTCTCTGATTGGTGGAATGTTTTCCTAAATTGCAAGAAAGGATACTGGTTGCGGAAATATAAAGGATGTTCTGCAGTAACAGTGAAGGAAGCAACATGTTTTCATAGCTAGGAGGTCCTGGTCACTGGACAGAGTCCCTATCCTTGGGTCAAAGCCTAACTCCAGGCACAATAGTTTTACTAGACTTAGAGCCTTTATTAAGTGGTGAAAAAGAGAATGTTTAGTTGTCCCAGTACAGCTCCCCAGCTCCTATTGTCCCTCTGTACATAAGCACTGCAGGTTGTAAAGACACAAGTGCCTTTTGACAAGGGGTGAAAGCCAGTCTGTTTCTGCTGAGTGATATGGTTGAGGTTCAAATGCTTTACTAGCTTTAGAGCTGCTATTAGGAAAAAGAGATCTTATATATCTTGGACCTCTCCTTTTCTCAATCTATACCTCCTCCCTGGGTCAGTTGATTACCTCCCATGGCTTTCAATATCATCTCTACGCTGACGACACCCAAATCTCCCTCTCCACCCCTAGCTCACTCCATCTGTCTCCTCATGCATCACCAACTTACTAACAGACATATCAGCCTGAATGTCACATCACTTCCTCAAACTCAACCTATCCAAAAGCGAGCTCATGATATTTCCTCCCCCACGTGCCTCTTCCCCCGATTTCTCTGTCAAAATCAAGAAACTACTGAGTGCTGCAGAATGTAGTAGCCTGGGTGCACTGGCTGGGTGTGTGGTCCTGGAAGTTCCTGGCGATGAGAGTGGTCTAAGCTCTAAAGGTGATTAAAGCTTTCCTGTTATCAACATATCTTACAGACTTCATTCTACATGAATGTATTAATATTTTCGTAAAATATTGTTTTCCTAAAGAGTTTCCTAATTTATAGTTTTTTTTTCTCTTAATAATATGGCTAGATTTATCTATCTATCTATCTATCTATCTATCTATCTATCTATCTATCTATCTATCTGTCTATCTATCTATCTATCTATCTATCTATCTATCTATCTATCTATCTAGCTAGCTAGCTAGCTACAGTATTTTTGTCTCTCTCATTATTTTTTTTTTTAACAAAAAGTGACCGTGTTCGTGTAAAAGTTTCAAACCAAGTGAAAAAAGCTGCTAGCACTCTATGAGATATTTGTTATAGTGGGATAACATTAATATAAAAATGTACTGTGCTATACCAAAGAAAAACAAATTCATAAACATTTTATAGCATAAATAAATAAATAAAGAGTCCAATTAAGTCCCAAAATCATGACAATAGGTAATATTGAAGCTTCCAAACACCAAAAGAAGGGAAGGTGATGTGAATCCCCCGCCAGACTGAATCACTGCCACCAAAGAGACAAATCTGAAGGCTTATCAGAAACAGATGACTCTCTAACTAAAGAGAAGTCAAAAAATGTTTATATCCACTTCTTGTTAGATTGCACACTTTCATCCACCCAGTAGAATATATTATGGGAGACATCCCTCTAAGCTTCCTTCTTCAATATTTTCTCACTTAAATCAACACATGTGGAAATACGTCGTATCTAAAGCTATGTGCTGTGATGTCATCATGCCCGTAAGTGTCCTTGTGAGTGGATTCCAATAGATCTGGAGTGAATTTCTATGTGCAGCCATATTCCCCTATTATGTGATAGTATTTTTAGTGGTTTTAATAAAGTGATGCTGTTTTACACTATGTGGAGCATATTGTCCACTTTTTATTACCACGTGTTAATTTATGTGAGGTAATACTGATGAAGCAGGGACAGAGGGGCGCCAGAATAAGTGCAGTATTAAAATCATTGATTTAATAAATTAAAGGCAAAATGGCAACTAACAAGATGGACGAATAATATGGGCATATAAAATGGAAATCGTCAGTCACAGAATCTCTCCAAGCCGTCCTCATGGCTGTCGCAGCCTTGGACAAAGACTGTGTCAGAATAGAACCAGGAAGCGACCGATCACCGCTGTAACCAGCTTGAACCACAAGATGGCGCCGGATCAGACATGATGTCACAGGAAGGAAGTTCTTGGTGTGCTGACGTGGAAAGAACGGTAATGCATTTCGAAGCAACTGCTTCTTCATCAGACCTAATTGGCTAAAATACCTATCAGTCTTATAAAGGTGAAGAAAACTAAAGAAGAGATGCGATAGGCTGACAGACCTATCAATAACATTACAAGGAGCAAGCTACAAGAATTGAGTGTAAAGATAGACATGAAACACGGCATAGACATGTATATTGGCTATTAATAGAGTGAAACAAACAGATGCGATCTAGCAATGAGAATATTATGTACAATTTTACTAATGGAATGAGAATGAAATCAGATGAAAAAATAAAAAATAAAAATAATTATAAAAATCATAAAGATAAAAATAAAAATCTATTATGTAACTAATAATTGGTGTGAAAAATCCAGCATTCTAAGATAGTGGGCATATGAGTGATTGTGGACAAAAATCCGTCTGAGGGAAGTTAATCGTTTATATATGGTAAAATTCTTACAATGTCTTGGTTTCCTAAAATAGTTTCTAGAAATAGAGGTGGTACTTTTATAATAAGATAATACTTATTAATTACGCAGATATTGATAGGGATTATTCAAAAAGAAAGGACATTTTTGTAGAATCACTGAGGACTTGAATTGATTTTGTAACATTACCCCAATAGAGTCTCAACGAAGTGATCTAATTGGAAAATTAGATAACAGTATTAACTTCGATTTCTTCGTTCATACACTTTGGTGTCAATGTATCAAGGGTAAAAATCCAGTATATTTCTTGACGGCACAACCACTGAAACTGTTCTGCTTGGGAATATGTATCTGGGATAGATTCAAAGACCCATACTTTTAATTCTTTGGAAGATTGTTTGTGATACTCCAAGAAGTGGCGTGGGATGCTATGTTTGGGTAGACCCATGTCTACAAATCTGTGGTGCTCCCCAAACCTAGCTCTGGACAGTGATCCATCCTCAATACCCAGTAACCCAGAGAATTTTCGGTGGGAAAGGTGTCCAAGTCTGATCTTGACCCATACAGCATACCGCAAGGGCATGACAGGCAATATACCACAAACATAGATAAACAATTGTGAAAGGTCAATAAGAGGGGGGGGGGAGTTTGGGACTTTAAATGAGGCACAAATAATGTACCTTCATCCCTGATTCAGGTAAATAAGAAAGGAGTGTGGGACTTTAAATGAGGCAATAGACTTGTGGAGGTAGAATGGTTGGTAAACATTGTTTATTTGTAGCAATAGTATGAAACAAGTAAACAAGTATTTTCATATATATACATACACATGCACACATGGCATGAACATGATGGATAAAGACCATGTATCCATCATGTTCATGCCATGTGTGCATGTGCATGTATATATATGAAAATACTTTTTTATTTGTTTCATACTATTGCTACAAATAAACAATGTTTTCCAACCATTCTACCTCCACAAGTCAATTGCCTCATTTAAAGTCCCACACTCATTTCTTATTTACCTGAATCAGGGATGGAGGTACATCCTTTCTTATTTACCTCAATTGTGAAAGGTGTTGAAATGGAAAGTTTTTCCTTTATGAATAAAGGATTTCTGACGATATTGAATGTAAGCACATGTCAAGCATAAAGATTTTTTACAATGAAACATACCTACTAAGGGAATTAGTGTCAATTGAATTTTATCTGTGGACGATTTAATGAATTTGATTTTACTGGTGGGCAACTTTCTCTTTAATGTTGGGTTCCTTCCTATAAGCAAATTGGGGAACTGTTGAAATGGTGGTTTTGAGATGGGGGTCCTGCTGTAACATGGACCAGTGTCTTTTAAACACACTCTCCATTCTCCAGTGTTTGGTATGATACTGTGTAATAAATTTAACACCTACATTATCTTTGATTCGTGATTTTGGTTCAGGAACATCCTCAGTATTGTAGCATAAATGGGCCTGGTCAATAAGGTCTGGAGGATAACCTTTGCCAACAAGTTCTTGTTTTAAGGAGACACTTTGTGTGTTATAGTCCTCTAACCTAGTGCAATTATGTCGTAGATGGCAAAATTTACTCTTCGGAACATTTTTTACCCATCTCAAGTGGTGGCAGCTAGAAAGATGCAAAAAAGAGTTCTCAGCTGTAGGTTTAGTGTAGTTTTGGGCTGTAATGGTGGACTCTAGATAGCTGAGTTCTAGAAACCAATACTGATGAAGGAGGCTTAAAGGGGTATCTCCCCTAAAAAATTCTACTGCATGGATAAAAGCATGGATTCTAACGAGAAGTGGATAACTTCATATAGAAGTAATTTTGGACTTCTCCTTAGTTGGAGCAGCCTTTAGCATCATTTTCAATACAGTGGAACCCTAGAAATAACTTTCTGGTCTCAGGAAACCCCTGTTAAAATTACTATATCTACAACTTGTGATACATTAGTGTGATGGTCAATGGAAAGAATACTCCTTACACTTGTAGTCATTGGGAAGAATTACCCCCTTACAGATAGCTAAAATGATCAGTGGTGTCAATTGGAAAATACACTATATTACCGAAAGTATTGGGACACCTCCCTTTACATGCACATGAACGTTAATGGCATCCCAGTCTTAGTCCATAGGGTTCAATATTGAGTTGCCCCCCCCCCTTTGCAGTTATATCACGTTCAACTCTTCTGGGAAGGCTGTCCACAAGGTTTAGGAGTGTGTATATGGGAATGTTTGACCATTCTTCAGTCAGGCACTGATGTGGAGAAGAAGGCCTGGCTCGTAGTCTCTGCTCTAATTCATTACAAAGGTGTTCTATCTGGTTGAGGTCAGGACCATGTGCAGGCTAGTCAAGTTCCTCCCCCCTAAACTTGCTCATCCATGTCTGTATGGACCTTGCTTGTGCACTGGTGCACAGTCATGTTGGAACAGGAAGTGGCCATCCCCAAACAGTTCCCTCAATGTTAGGAGCATGAAATTGTCTAAAATGTCTTAGTATGCTGACACCTTAAGAGTTCCCTTCACTGGAACTAAGATGCCAAGCCCAACCCCTGAAAAACAACCCCACACCATATTCCCCTCCACACCCATCAAATTATTTGGACCAGTGCACAAAGAAAGGTCCATAAAAACATAGATGAGTGAATTTGGGGTGGAGGAACTTGACTGGCCTACACAGAGTCCTGACCTCAACCTGATAGAATACCTTTGAGATGAATTAGAGTGGAGGCTGCGAGCCAGGCCTTCTTGTCCACATCAGTGCCTGACCTCACAAATGCGCTTCTGGAAGAATGGTCAGACATTTCCAAAGACAACCTCCTAAACCTTGTGGACAGCCTTCTCAGAAGATTTGAAGCTGTTATGGGCCAACTCAATATTGAACCCTAAGGACTAAGACTGGGATGCCATTAAAGCTCATGTGCATGTAAAGGCAGGCATCCCAATACTTTCTGTAATATAAAGTATCTTAAAGGCAGAAATTGCTCATTGCTCAGAAACCCAGAGTTAGAGAATCAGCTGTTTCTGGTAAGACTTCAAGTGTGCATCTTTGGTGGTGGTGATCCAGTCTAGTGGGGATTCAAAACACATTCCCATCTCTTGGTGTTTGGAAGATTCAATATCACCTATTATCATGATTCTGGGATTTAATTGGCTCTTTATTTATTTATTTATGCTATATATTTTTATGATTGTTTTTCTTTGGTATAGCACAGCACATTTTTATATTAATGCTATCTCTCTATTTATGTTGGTTCCATGGAAAAATGTTTCGACGTAAACTTATACAGGTATCTCTACAACAGGATCTTGTAAGAGATCAGAGCTTCTACATGTGAGTCACTTGGCAGCCCTGTAGATTTATTCCTTGTGACCAAATACTGAACTTTAACTAAGCTTCAAAGTTGCCAAGCTTTTTAAACCTGAAATTAGATTTCATTTCCCTTTGATTATTTTCTTTCAGACTCACAGTTATATTTTAGTGTCCTTCACCTTCTCCTTCTTTATTATTTATAACCAACACACTTTGAGCAATGACCAGTATTAATTTGTGACCTTCTGTCCTTTTGCCTGATTCACTTCTTTTTCAAACCCAAGATTGAAGCAAATATTCTGTGACTTACTGAGTGAATAATGAAAATTACCTAACCACAGCTTTCTTGAGGAGAAAGGGATATTTTTCAATTGCAGTTATTGAGTAAAATAAAATAGATATGTGAGACTACGCTTTTAGAATACACTATGATTACTAGGGCTGTAACAGCTGCTCGAATGAAGTAATAAGAAAACATAATTAATGTATTAATTATGGGTTAACTTCACCCTAAGGACCAATTTGTTATTGCAAGGGAAAAAAAATCATATTTCAGATTTTAATAGATGCTGGAAACTGCTTGACTATTCTTATATCTCTTGGAGACCCTATTGGTACAATCTCTGTGTTTGAACCCCTGGCTCTGTACACTTGATGCACCCAGTATGAGGCTGAAATTTGCAAACATATGCAATGTGCAATATAACAAGATTCCCAGGTAGACAGAAAGAAAGTCTGGAACTATGGCAGGGAGATCTCACTGTTTGTGTATCAAAAGCATAAAATAAATCAGGGGCTGGCTAAGCCCACCAGACTGCTCCCATAACTAAAATATAATTTTGAGGAGCTTGAGCTTTTAAAGTATTCATAATGTGTAATGATTAATGTTGCTATCAAATCTAGTTATTCATTGATCATATTCTCTGGAAAGTTTACAAAAAATTAGAAAAAAACATTAAATTGTATTGTCCCCTAGGATCCAGTAATCGCCTGGTGTAATACTAAGGATAATCATTTATTTGAGAAAGCATAAGAAACAACTGATCTGTTATATTATGCTGCTGAAGTAATTATTGCTAATAGATTGAATACACATTGTCTTATAAAAAAAACTAAAAACTTATTAAAGTTTTATTTAAACCTTCCCAAAATAAAATGTAAAATTATTACCGTATTTATCGGCGTATAACACGCGCCGGCGTATAACACGCACCCCAAGTTTAGGAGGGAATTTTAAGGAAAAAAACTTTTAGGAGGGAAGTTTAAGGAAAAAAAAACTTACATTTAAATGCCCATCAATGCAGCCTCATCAGTGTTCATCTGCAGCCTTTCCCCAGTGTCCAGTGCAGCCTTGTCAGTGCAGCTTTGCCCCAGTGCAGCCTTGTCCCCAGTGCAGCTTTGCCCCAGTGCAGCCTTGTCCCCAGTGCAGCTTTGCCCCAGTGCAGCCTTGTCCCCAGTGCAGCTTTGCCCCAGTGCAGCCTTGTCCCCAGTGCAGCCTTGTCCCCAGTGCAGCTTTGCCCCAGTTCAGCCTTGTCCCCAGTTCAGCCTTGTCCCCAGTTCAGCTTTGCCCCAGTTCAGCCTTGTCCCCAGTGGTCCGTGCAGCCTTGTCGCTGCCGACATACAAACGTTTAGTTTGTATTTTTAAACATGACGCCGTGGAGTTCGGAGGGACTCGGGGGCGCTCGTTCAGCTGAACGAGCGCCGCCGAGGACACAGTGACTGGGCGGAGCCGAGATACACATATCCGAGGGTTCTCGGCTATTCTCGGCGCCGTTCACAGTCACGCCCAGTCCCTATGATGGACATAACAGAGGTCCAATGGCGGGACTGGGCGTGACTGTGAACGGCGCCGAGAAAAGCCGAGGACCCTCGGCTATGTGTATCTCGGCTCCGCCCAGTCACTGTGTCCTCGGCGGCGCTCGTTCAGCTGAACGAGCGCCCCCGAGGCCCCCCTGAACTCCGTGGCGCCATGTTTAAAAATACAAGCTATGTGAATGTCGGCGGCGATCGCGGCGATCGCTCCGACAGATCACAAAATAGCGGGGATCGGCGTATAACACGCACCCACGATTTTCCCCTTATTTTAAGGGGAAAAAAGTGCGTGTTATACGCCGATAAATACGGTATATAGCAAAAACATAAGCCTGCATTATTTTATTAAAATCAATACCCTGTTTATACACCTGCTGAAGAGATGCAGGGCTACATGTTCCATGCTCCCTTGAATTACCCCTTTCAAAGTTGGGAAGACAGTGTAGTTTCAAATGGGTTATTCTCCAGGTATTGGAACAATGAAAGATGGCAGAAAGGCAATACACACTGTGGAAGCCACTGTTTTTCACAAACAGTATGGATACAACAGGATCTAAGATTAGGTCTAAGGACTCTTAGACGCAACTACTGTACACTACCAAGCTGAACATGTTTACGTGCTGTGTGTTGCTGTGCAAAAAATATGCAAACTGTCTTAGCTGTCTAAAGATTTTTAATTATGTTCAGTCAGCCATGTCATTCAGGCACCCCAGCCAAAAACCTTAGCTAGGACCCTGACTCTTAGTGCAGATTTGCTAAATGTTTAGCACAAGCCTGCTGATTGGGAAATGAAGGAGTATCAGCAGCACACCGATGAGGTCAACTTTGTGCTTACCCCTCCTGTAAGCATATTGTATTTGTTAAGCCAGCCATACAAGAATCAAAATTTGTTCAGTTCAGCATGGACCAGCCGAATTTCGATCAATGTATGGGTAACCTGGTTGTACACAAGTCGATCTACCAATTCACTTGTGTACAACCAGCCTGTTGGGTTTTTCCTGAACAATTACTGCCGTCTGCTATGGCCGGCAGCACTAATCATTGTGTTTTGCCAGCAGGGAAGGCTCCTCATCAGTAGAATACATTAGTGCTGTGGGTGGGATTCCCCCATCAACACTGAACTGACTGTGTTGGTGGAGTAATAGAGGAACGTGCATAATCTATGGCTTTCCTTAGACAGCCAATTATGTGTAAAATACTTGCCCAGGTGCAGGAGTCTGCTGCTCAGTACATTACAGGAATTTAGAATAAATAGAGAATCCAGGTACCCACGTAAGGTGTATTATCATTATCATTTTATTAAGGGAAGAATTTAGGTGGCTACTGTAAGCAATGCAAGCAGGTATTCCTTTAGATGATTTAATTATAAGGTGTACTGCCAATTTCTATAAAATAGAAGACATAAATATGGTCTAGAAATATACATTTAATCAATAATGAACTAAAAGCAACTTCAATGCTATATTACATACATATTTTTCTATTTAATAGATCACTTATTTATGTTTTTTTCAAGTGATCACTTGTAAAATGTGAGAAAAAAGGAGGAGGAATAATAAAAATGGAGAAAATAATTGCAGTTGAACCTTAAACGTTTTAGTATATCATTTAGTGTTCCTTCTAGTACAGTAATTTAATGTTTAATGATCAATAAGAGTTTTTTGTGTAATTGGTTACTGTGTTTTCAACATGCAGGATCTCTCAGTATATTATTTAAAATTTTTCTTTAAAATAAAAATCTTTTCACTTTAGAGAAAATTGTATAAATATACTGAAAGATGTAGAGGTTTTAGTAAGCATGAACTTTGTTCTGAACTATAAGGTGGATCTAAAGCTAATATACACAGTTAAAATACACACAGATTATGTGAAATATATTACTTGCAAAGAATTTGTATTTCTGTTGGGTCAGCCCTGTGATCCAGACACTTCTACCAGACCGCATAAGCAGCTCATGTACAGCTTGGTTCAGTACACAGCCCCAGTCTGCTGTCTGAACATAAAGGTGGAGCAGAAGACTGAGGAGCTATCACTCTGCTTTCTCCTCCTATCAGTAATCCATGTGTGTAAAATGCCAATAATGGGCAGTGCAGTGATTTACTGGTTCTTAGTGACACCCATACCTCTCTCATCATTATGCAGAGAATTATGGGAGAGTGACATATTGGCAAATTCAGATACATAAATTAGCTGCATTGCAGTTTTCCAGTCATTAGATGTGTTGACTGTATTCATTTTCATTTTTAAAGTTAATCATATTTTTAGCTAGTCTGAAAACCATGTGAGTTAGAAAGAAACTACAAACATCCTTATCTTTTTGGTGTACAAGTGCCATCAATCCATCATGTTATGGAGCTGAACAAAGACAGATGTGTTTAAAGTACAGCCTGTGTGACAAACATGGCTGCTCCCATAAATACAATGGAAAAATTAATGTAGACACAAAAGGAACAGAATGTGTGTTATTTGCAGATTTATCAGGTAAAAATAATGGGGGAAAAAGCCTATAAAAATTAATCCATCATGACTAAAGCCTGATAGGTGATATGTATCCAATTTTTGTTTTTGGGTGTAGATATGATTTAATGAATACATACATTTTTTGATTGGTGTTTTTCTTTGAACTGAGCTTTAGTTTTAAATTCTGATTTGGACAATATACAGAACCTACAATACTGATAAATGTAGGCAAACCTATTTATTCACTTTCAGTGATAAATGTATTATGTGAAGGTACTTTACTATAAAATAGAACTCGTGGTATAATAAAATGAATGGGTCTGTAGCTGAAGACCTGACTCCTTCTCTCTCACCACTACACACTTTACCTGCTTCTATCTGCAGTACAGCCCAACTTGAATTTAAATGGGCTATGCTATACTCAATCAGTGTTTCTCAACAAAGAAATCACAATAGTGTATCAAATATATGTATAATCCAAATCAACAGTGATAAGTAACATAAATGTCCACATGGGAATCCATGATTAAGCGTAGGTTCACGCTGACAGCGGGAATGAAATCGTGCAAGTTCAGCTGAACTTGCACAATTTCATTCCCGCATGTCAGTCCCGACTTTGGGGAGATTTCAGAGACATCTCTGAGGGTTTCTGCACAGATGTCTATTGAAATTGTACCCCGAAGTCGCCAAAAGTAGTACAGAAACTGCTTTTGGGAATCAGTGCGGTAGCGCAAATGCGGTGTCCCACCAATGCAGACAGTGCCATTGCCGGCAACAGCTGGCGTTTTGGCATGCAATTTGACATGTCAAATTGCATGCCAAATGGCTGCAATGTGAACCAGGGCTCAGTCCCTACACGTATTAAGTCTAGTGGAATGAAACTTCAAGCAAGTGAGAAAGATGTGTGAAAGCAGAAACATCCACCAGAATCCCCTATAGGCACACTCTCACCTCAACATATTGATTCTCATACTAAAAGTCAAAATTCACCTTTGTGTGATCAGTAAGATCTATATTTAACCAGCTGGATTCCCCCCAAAGATCCTAATGACCTCCTCAGGGCTCCAGATCCACAGCTCAGGTGGTGGAAGGCTTAGCAGTACAGATACAGTAAGTGCTCAAAAACATAAAAGACTGGCATAGTGCTCACTGAGATATTTTATTAAAAACCAAGATAAAATAACACTCACATGGTAAAGGTAATAAATCACATGTGCCACTAAATCCACCCGTGGTGCTGCTAGGGCGGAGGGTGGTAAATACTATGATACTGATCTTCCTCCAGCAGCTGTCACCAAGCTGTCACCAAGCTCCTTTTAGCCATGCCTATGCCACATCTTATGCATTTTATCATGCTGACATCATCAGGGGCTCTAGGCTGAGCTGTGCCAAGAGAGACATTTATGCAGATGTCCACCCACTGAAAAGGGAAACATTATGGATCTAAAAAAACAGTACATTGATCCACAATGGTCTTAATGTGGAGCTTGATCTTATTGTACATTCATTTTCTGTTACTGTTTATCTCTCTGATAATTTTTGATGACATACTGCATATGTGATTGATTTTAATTTCTATTAGTTAATTTTATTATATATTTGTCCATCCTATTAGCTACAATGTGTAGGTTCAGCTTTGTATCATATGTGATAGGAATAATGGATACATGCAACATGGCCTGGGTAGAGCTGGTCCAGCGAATAAGAGGAGTTCTGGTGCACCCTCTGCTAAACATAGGTCTGTGTATTCAGCTACAGCATTGTTTGATATCTGTGTCTTTGGTGAGTGCTTTTCTTTGAGGGAGGTGCTGGACCGGTGGCTGCATGAATGTCTATCTCTCATAACGAAATGCATAGGAGAGTCCTGGACATGGCTACATGCAACTTGGTGAGAAAGAGAGAGAGAGAGAGAGAGAGAGATCTGACAGCTCCTGGAGGGAGATTGATATCATAGTATTCACCAAAATCTGCCCTAGCAGCACCAGGAACAGATTTTTAAAGTGACACATGTGGTTTATTATCTTTTACCATGTGAATGTTATTTTCTCTTAATTTTGTAATAAAATATTAAAGTGAACACTATGCCAGTCTTTTATGTTTTTGGGCACTGGCCTGCACTGATCTGCCTTCCACCACTTGAGCTGTGAATGATTGCTAGAGCCCTGAGGAGGATATTAGGATCTTTCAGGAGAATTCAGCTTGTTAAATATCAACCTTAATGATCACAGAGAGGTGCAATTTGACATTTGTTATGAGGATTAGTATGTTGAGGTAAGAGCGTGCCCAAAGGGGACTCTGATGGAGGTTTCTACTTTACCACATTCACTAAACTTTGGGGTAAATTCACTTGAAAAGTGGTAGGGAGGGGAACTAATATTTTAGATATAGAGCAGAGTGGTAGCATTGCTGGACCCAGGTTTTAAAAAGGAGATTGGGGGTCAGGTAACTCTGTATCTGGGCTTACATTGCTCCTTAAAGCTATATTGATATTGGTCAAATGTGCTTGCATGATTTGACCCCACTCAAGCAACATTATCAGGCAGTAAGCAAACAAACATGACAATATGGCTCAGCTGAGCATTTATTTGTATATGTAGATGCACGGGTAGAGGAGTTGCGCTCCAGTGACTCCATTTTTAATTCAGTGATTTCATTTTCGATTCAGTAATTCCATTTGAAAATTCAGTGTAATAGTAACACTTGCATTAAAGAGATACACACTTAATGTAATAAAAGCTGGAATATTGGATTAAACTGGTTGTACTGTAGCTATTGATTCTGTTCCTGTTTTTGTGGACTAAAATTACTTTTTGTTTTTTAGAATTTAGGATTTAAGTGAGAGGTTAATCAAGAATATTTTGGAAATGTCTTAATTTTCCCTGATTGAAGTCAGTGTAATTTTAAATGCATGGATACAATCATTGTTTGGGGTGGACAGTTTGTTTTAAGTGAGGTAAAGTTTAGCCTTCTTTTAACAGATTGCTGTACAGTTAGCATGTGTGTTTTTGGTTAGAAATATTATTTAGTTAGTTTGAGCTTCAGTAAACACATAGTAAACTTTTTTTTTCTTTATGATATTCAATTACATATAGTGACAAATGTACCTCACAATACAATATAATCCCTGTATCTGCCAATTACCAGTCACATTGCGTATCGACCTCTTGTTGGGGAAACTTTTTTTTTAAATAAAGTTTAGAAAATCCATTCAGGTTGCTACTGTTCCCCAGTACCAGATTGGTCTGATAAGTGTGTGATAGTACTGGAAAAATTTCAGTAGAGATTATTTAAAATGTATATTTTGTTTATGGTGAAGGTAATGACCTGATTCTGGGCCCAAGCTGCTGTCTGTCTAATCATAATAGATTATGTGGGTATGAATCACCTAGCCCAAACTTTCATCTCCCTTCAATTTTTTTTAAATTATGGTTCTAAAGTTTAAACATGTTTTACCTTATTTCATCCTTTGCAATGCATGCACTTGCTGTGCACCTCCACCTCCCTAAATACTTACCTGAGTCCTCTGTCGATCTAGCACTAAGCTTCTGCTCTCATAGGAGGCTCTGAGGGCAGTGGGAGCCATTGGCTCCTGCTGCTGACAATCAAATCCTATGAGTAGAAAGCAGGGGCGAGGCTGAGCCATGCTGTGTGTGTCTATGGACACACACAACCCAGCTCAGGAGTATGCCCACGCCTGTGCCCCTTAGCACGTAGATTGCTATGGGGGCATATACAGTAGAGGAGGAGTGTAAAGCACCAGCTGGAACTCCAGAAGAGGAAGTAAGGGACCACTCTGTGAAATATTATTGCATAGAGCAGGCACGTATAATGTGTTTTTTATTTTAACCATTTGCTGATGTCATTATACCCGAATGATGACTACAGAGTGGCCAGCTAGTTCTGGGATGCTGTCAAATGATGGCGTTTCGTGATCGTGCCCGCTGCAGGGAGGACACTGCTGAACACAAACTGAGGTAAAGAGCCAATCAGCGGCTCTTTACCTTGGTATTCAGCTGTGTCCAATCACAGCTGATCATGGATGTAAACAGAAGCCAGTTATCGGCACTCCTTTCCTCATGCTGACAGCATGAGAAGAGGAGAAGAGAACCGATAACTGGCTTCTCTAAAAGGGACATCTAAGCTGATAATCAGGGTACTGATTATCAGTGCAGTCCCAACAGTGCCCAACAATGCTGCCAATCTGTGCCCACTAATGCTGCCAATCAGTGCCCACCAGTGCTGCCAATAAATGCCCATCAGTGCTGCCCGTCATTGCCCATCAGTGCCTCCTATCATTGCCCATCAGTGCCATCCATCAGTGCCACCTAACAGTGCTCATCAGTGCAGTCAAGGAGAAAAATAACCTGTTTGCAAAATTTTAACTATGAAAATGTTTTTAGTTTTTTTTTTTTCAAAATTTTCGGTCTTTATTCATTTATTTAGCAAAAAATAAAAAAGCCCAGTGGTGATTAAATACCACCTAAAGAAAGCTCTATTTCTGTGAGAAAAATGCTAAACTTTTGTTTGGATTTAGTGTTGCATGACGGTGCAAATGTCATTGAAAGTGCGACAGCACTGAATGTTGAAAATTGGCTTGGGCAGGAAGGGGATAAAAGTGCACAGTAGGCAGTGCTGGAACAAGGTCATTTGGTGCCCAGGGCGAAGATGAAAAACTGCGCCCCCCCCCCTGTGAAAAGCTACAGTGCCTACAGACGATGGGATCTATACTAATGCATCAGTGACAGTGCATTAACCCCCTTCCTGCTGCACATTACCAATACCATTGCTAATTAAGCAAACTCCCCTCAGAGACTGCAGACACGATATAAGACAAGGGATGGTTAGAGACTGAGGACACAATGCAGGCGATGGTTAGAGACTGCAGACATGATAAAAGTGATCAATGCAGTCTCACCAGTGCCCATCAAATGCAGCCCACCGCTTTGCCCATCAATGCCGCCTCACTGTGTCCATAATCGCAACCTCTCTGTACCCATCAATGCTGCCTCACTGTGCCCATAATCGCAGCCTCTCTGTGCCCATAATTACAGCCTCACTGTGCCAATCAATGCCGCCTCACTGTGCCCATCAATGCCGCCTCACTGTGCCCATAATTGCAGCCTCTCTGTGCCCATCAATGCCGCCTCACTGTGCCCATAAATGCCGCCTCACTGTGCCAATAATTGCAGCCTCTCTGTGACCATAATCGCAGCCTCTCTGACCATAATCACAGCCTCTTGGTGCCCATATTAGCAGCCTCTCTGTGCTCATAATCACAGACACTCTGTGCCCATAATTGCAGCCTCACTGTGCCCATTAATGCCGCCTCACTGTGCCCATAATTGCAGCCTCTCTGTGCCCATAATTGCAGCCTCACTGTGCCCATCAATGCCGCCTCACTGTGCCCATCAATGCCACCTCACTGTGCCCATAATCGCAGCCTCTCTGTGACCATAATCGCAGCCTCTCTGCCCATAATCGCAGCCTCTCTGTGACCATAATCGCAGCCTCTCGGTGCCCACAATCGCAGCCTCTCTTCCCATGATTGCAGCCTCTCTGCCCATAATCGCAGCCTCTTGGTGCCAATAATCGCAGCCTCTCTGCCCATAATTGCAGCCTCTCGGTGCCCATAATCCTAGCCTCTCTGCCCATAATCAAAGCCTCTTGGTGCCCATAATCACAGCCTCTCTGTACCATTATCAGCCTCTCTGTGCCTATGAATGCAGACTCACCATAGCCTGCCCTGGATCACACAGCGGACATCTCCCGCAGCGCTGTGTGTCACATAGCTGGGTCTGTGTGTGTGTGTTCGGCGGTGCCGTAACAAGGTCCCGCCCCCTAAACTGGCTCGTGTGATAGGCGAAACACTGGTTCAATCTGCTACCACATAAGCCGGTCTAGGGGGGCGGGACCTTGTTACGGCAACATCGAACACACACACACAGACTCAGCTATGTGACACACAGCGCTCCCAGCGCTGTGTGACAAACAAGAGGAGGAGGTGGGAGGGGATCGCTGCAGCCACAGATCAAAGCGGCCCCAAGAGCCCCCCTTCCTCCAGTAAATGGTCCCGCCCAGGGCATCCGTCCCTTCTGCCCACCCCTTGTACCGGCCCTGACAGTAGGCAAGTGGTTAATAAAAAAGAAAAACGCAGTTACAACCGCTTTAAGAACATCAGGTATAAGCAACTCATTTTGAGGACTCCCCCTTCCTCGGGGCTTGAGCAACCATTTGTAATGCAACCAAGTTAAAATAACATAGAAAGCCATTTTGTAGTTACCACATTTTATATATATATATATATATATATATATATATATATATATATATATATATACGTCAACTGAAAAAGATGCCTCTGTTACTTTATACATTTAATATATACCATTTTATTTGTGTTGTGTGCTTTCAATATTATGCTGTCTACAGTTTAAACATGCAGAAAATATTATATTGTTTAATGCTCTACTTTGCTATGTACTTTTGTTTCTTTCATTATTTAGTTTTGCTTAAAATGCTTTCCTGATTAAAAATGATATTCTGTAAGAAGGGACATAGATAGATAGATAGATAGATAGATAGATAGATAGATAGATAGATAGATAGATAGATAGATAGATAGATAGATAGATAGATAGATAGATCATTTTTAAATCTCTCTGTGCATTTATACAGGTTGGTCTAATAAATAAATACTGTTATAGATCCTTGCACAGGCCTAGCTAATGGTCTGGTAAAACAACATCACCACTGGTGTCACATCTGTATCATTCCTATATATCATGCAGTGATAATGCTAAAATGATTTATGTTGATAGCATGACATGAAATTCAAATAATTGGAAGGGAATGTCAAGAGGCTACATTACAGCAAAACCATTATCAAATTAATGTGCTTGCATGTCTTACTTATGATCTCTACTTATGATCTGTACCAAAAATGTATTGACTCATTTGTGTATGCTGCATTGTAAAGAAGTGGGGCATAAAACAGCATTAGCGGTGAATTCCCCTGAGGTCTAAACAACCACACAGGGGTCTGGTCTTTTGAATGGTTCTCTGCCATTACCTTAAAGCTAATGACTGAAACAGTATCCAGTGCTACTGGGAGTTCTTAATTTCCTTCTTTATTCTGATTGTCCTGATGAAATGCAAACTGACAGCGTGCATTTCACTACAATACCCTATTAGCAGACCAGAGTGGAGACTGAAAAAACAAGCATGTGTGATGTGCTAATAATAGACAGACGTATCAGTACCACTGTGAAATGTCAAGTTCAGATTTTATTACCATACGGCATGTAAGAGGTAATGTTCATTTACTCTAAATATTAGTAACTGCATAAACAGAAAGTGGATTTGTAACAAATAAATAAGCCAACAGTAATGTTGTTTATCCTGTGAATAGTAATGATGTTTACCCCATAAAACCAGGGAATGGATGGAGGTTTTGTTCATATATTCTCATTTTCTCATAGTCAGAGCTAAAAATAAAACATTGCATGTTAATATTATGCAAACTTGTTTTGAACAAAGACGTAAAGTATAAGGTTTATTACAATGCGTGTTAAAAAGGCAAAAGGCTTTTTATCTTAATGCATTCTATGCATTAAGATAAAAAAAAACTTCTGTCTGCAGCAGCCCCCCTAATACTTGCCTGAGCTTGATAGCCTCGGCCTCTCCCTCCTCGTTGGCTGAGACAGCAGCGGGTGCCATTGGTTCCCCCTGCTGTCAATCAAAGTCAGTGAGCCAACGAGAAGAGAGAGGGGGTGAGGCCGAGCAGTGGCTCCATGTCTGTATGAACACACAGAGCAGCAGCTCGGTTCGGATGTCCCCATAGCAAGTTTCTTGCTGTTGGGGCATTCACTAGGAAGGAGGGGCATAGGAGTGCCGACGAGGAACCCGAGAAGAGGAGGATTTGTTCTATGCAGAACCATTGCACAGAGTAGGTAAGTATAACATGTTTGTTATTTTTAAACAAACAAAACAAGACTTTAATATCACTTTAAGGCAGCCTAATTATTCAAATCACAACTGATCTTAAATTAGAACTATTTACAATAAATTGCACCTCAGCACACCAACGCTTGTATTAATGTGAATGGACCTTAAGTCAGCTTTTTACATATCAAGTTCTGTTTTGGATCTTAATAGCCTAAGCTGACATTTTTCAGGCACAAGTGATATTGGATGTCTCTGTTTTATCAGATGGTTTAATTCAAAGTTTCAATCAGGCCAATACAGCTTTTTAAGGTGGGCAGTTCCTGATTTATTCTTAAGCTAACTTGGCCCCTTTCACACGGGTTCCCCCCGATCGGGTCCGCTTGTCAGTTTTTCACACAGACCTAATCGGATGCTCCATTCACCTCAAGGAGCGGTGGATGTCAGTGGTGACATGTCTGCCGACACCCACCGATACCTGATCCAATCTTGTCCGTGAAATCCAAATAGATGGTGACCCTATTTTCCATCCATCTGGGGGATTGGATCGGATAGGATCGGATGAAAATGGACAGGCGGTCCGTTTTCATTTGATCTCCCATAGGAGGGGCGGGGCATTAACAGGTCCGTCACTGCACAGTGAGCGGAGACGGACCTGTCATCCGCCTGCAATTGTGACACTATTGATGCTAAAATAGCTTTTATATGCGATGGTGTTATTTTAAGAATATTGTAAATAAAGATTGTTATTTTTTATTAATTTGAAGTCTGTCTCATATGGGTGACAATAAAATCCATCATCAGCAGGACTGGTTCCTGCACATTTTTTAGTGACTAGGATAACATTTGGATGCGGCACAGGTAGAGGCAGTAGTGTATTTAGGTTTTGTGCAGCCCTAGGCCTGACTAAACTCGTGCACCCCCTAATTTAAATATGACCCACCCCTACCTGTCAAGGCCACACCCCTTGCTGTTTAAGACCCGCCCTGAAATTTTCGAGTGGGGACACTAGTTCTGAGGGCCTGGGGGGGGCAATGGATTTCCTTAATTTGCATCGATTTCCTCTCACTTCCTGTTTGGCTATGGGGCAGGAAGTGAAGGGAAATCTCTGCAATGGGACAGGGATGGTAAAAAATAAACTGACGGGGCTCCCTTATTCTATCCAAAATGAAAAAAAAAAAAAGTGTTTCCTATAGTTCTACTTTAAGCACAAATTTCTGATAATTTTATGGAGAGGACTAAGAAGATATAACCATGCCAATGGTGCAGCAGAAAACATAGGACAGTCAAAATTAGAAGCGGCACCCCCCCCCACACAGTTGCGGAGTGCTGGCCGCCCGCATACCGGAAGCAGTGCGGCCGCTTTATGGGGGTGCTGGACTAATTTGCCTCTGAGCCCAGTCCGACCCATAAGACTGGCGCTACACTAAAAGTGTAGCGCAAGCCGGCGGGGACTCTTTCTGTGCTGCCCCCCTGCAAAGTGCTGCCCTAGGCCTGGGCCTTGTCGGCCTAGGCCAGGATACAGCGTTGGGTAGAGGTCCTTCTCTTTTTTCTACATCTAAAATAAAAGTAACTTTGCTTCAATGATAGGGGAATCAGGAAGTAATGGGGGCAGAAGTGAGAGGAAATCCCTTCAATGGAGGCAAAAAAAAAATTGACAATGATTCAAATCTTTTTCTACTGTTTCCAAAAATAATCGTTTACTATAGTTTAGTAACAAAATGACCCATTGCCCCCTTTCTGCACTTACTCTCTGAGAGAGTTTTTCTTTTCATGAATTCCCCTACTGAGTAAATAAAGTGTTATACAGACACATGATGGTAAAATGCCTATAAGCAATGTAATGCATAGCTGAAATACATGATAAATATAATTTTGGCTTTTTTGGGGAAACAAACTCCTACACATAGAACCTGTCTGAATGCCAGCTGGCCAGAATTTTTTCCCCTAAACTAAAGCACCTCCTGATATCTAACCTTAACCTACATGAACCCCTAAAATCAATGACCCCTCTAAAATTGTCCATTAGCTTTTAACCAATCTTAGCATTTAAGGTCTAATGTGATGCTTTAAAACATATCCCTCCCATCCCAATAACTTAACCTAACTCCTTAAGTAAGCCTAATGCAAACTAATACCTAATACTAACTTAACCCCTAAACTAAAGCCTTAACATACCCATAGTCTCACCTTGTCATGTACCTGGGGCCGGACATAGAAAGCAAGTAAACTTGCAGTCAAATCATGCAGCGACATAAGAAGACACTCCATTAAAAGAGAGAAAAGCCAGGTTACAGGTCTCCACACCAATAGCAGTGCAGCCTGGGCAAGAACATACCCACTGCTTTCTGATTGTACAGAAGATGCATTTACATGCTGATACGTCATCACGATTCTCTATCTTCCAATCAGAATAATCCCTATCAGCACAGCAGCTGATTCTGATTTGCTAATGCTGTTTTTAACAAATACATAACTGCATTAATTGGTGTTTCATATCTTCCTGGAGCTGACCTTAAAGAATGATTTTAAGTACAAAATATACAAAGAACAATTTGATTTTTAATATACCCATGTCAATAGCACATACTGAATAATCAAAGTGAGTATTCATTGTTTCAAGGTTACGAAAAACTCTAATATTGCCATTTCTAAGACAAATAAATAAATAGGCATATATGTATGTAGTAGCTTTTGAATTCTTTCAGGGATAGTTGATGGGGATTGAGAAGTCTTGTTTTATGAGCACGCAATAGTAGACGTTTGCACTCTTGGATTCCTCTTAACTTGATAGTCAGACCAAACAAGCAGGTCCTGAGACTTGTTATTGAATTAACTAGAAAGCCCTGGTGACTGAATACTTCACTGATGGAGTTATGTATTGATGCATTTGCTTTAGTGGGGATTAGAACTGAATGAGCACTGCTAGCACTGAGTCAGTATACATGTGGATCTTTTGTATTGTTAACTCCCGGGCTGTAGAGAACCTACATTATTCCCTGTGCATCTTTAGTACTATTCGTCTTTGACCATTGTTAAAAAAAGGGCCATTCAGGACAGATGATCATCTTCCCAGGCTGTAATACATAGTTACATAGTTACATAGTAGGTGAGGTTGAAAAAAAACAGTCCATCAAGCCCAACATATAAATACCTTTCGTTATTGGGTAATTTTTCAGCTTCCAGAGCTGTGATAATTTGACTGACAATTACTCTGTAATGCAACACTGTATTCAACTGAATTTTCCTTTTTGAGACAGATAGAGCTTTCTTTTGGTGGTATTTAGCAGCCATGTTTTACATTATACTATATTAAGAACATAAATCGATTTTTTAAAAATAAAAATGGTTTCCCTTACTTTATTTTAAAAGAAAAATGCCCAAACCACCATAATGACCCCTTTTTGGAAAAAGCACCCAAGATGTTTTATTTTTTGCTACAATTTTTTTGAAGAAAAAACATGGAGGGAGTTAAAACATTAAGCCTGGTAATAGTGCATTACATACAGTGCATAAAGATCACACTCAAATGGAGGAGATGATAGGGTTAATGTACAGGTCACATACAGTCAAATACAGTGGGAGAATGGCCACAAATGAATTAATATACAGATGTGCAGGATAAGGTAACTGAGGTATTATTATACAGGTCACATAGGGACAATGTGGAGATCAGATGTATAGGAAAGGAGGGGGTGAAAGGGTTTAACTGTACTTGAATGTGCTGCTGCCATAATTTCCACAGGTGCTCAGAAAAGAATAAATGATTTGTTCATTAATTCCCATTCCCTCCCTTTCCTTTATTGTAAGGGCCCTTTCACACTGGGGCGGGGGCGGCGTCGGCGGTAAAGCGCAGCTATTGTAAGCGGTGCTTTACCGTCAGTATTCGGCCGCTAGCGGGGCAGTTTTACCCCCCGCTAGCGGCCGAGAAAGGGTTAAAAACCACCGCAAAGTGCCTCTGCAGAGGCGCTTTGCCGGCGGTATAGCCGCGCTGTCCCATTGATTTCAATGGGCAGGAGCAGTGAAGGAGTGGTATACACTCCGCTCCTTCACCGCGCCGAAGATGCTGCTAGCAGGACTTTTTTTACCATCCTGCTAGCGCACCACTCCAGTGTGAAAGCCCTCTGGGCTTTCACACTGGAGACAAAGCAGCGGCACTTTTGGGTCGGTTTGCATGCGCTATTATTAGCGCAATAGCGCCTGCAAACTGCCCCAGTGTGAAAGGGCCCTAAGAGGAAGGGGAGAGCTCCCAAGTGTAAATACCCTTTCGCTCTATGACCAATCATGCAGATCAAAATGCACAGAAACACTCATATTGGCATTAACAGGGAGAGTGACAGCTTGATGGGCTTTATCCGGTGCAGTTTATAAACAGCAGTGTGTAAATAACTATCTACCACTTTCCTGTTTTTAAAGCTGAGTTCCACCAAAAAGAGGAAGCTCTGCTCATCTGCCTTCCCTCCCTGATGCCACATTTGGCACCTTTTGGGGGGAGGAGGGAGCGGGTACCTATTTTTGACAGGTACCTGTCCCTACTTCCGAGAGATATCGCCGCGGTGAGATCGCTGGGACGTTCGGCTCCTCTTTCCCCCACCGCCGGGCCATTCAGAAAGCACAGTGCACTTTGTGCATGAGCATGAGCTTCACTGCCAATCCCTTACAGGCAATGGCGGCAGCAGCACTCAAGAGCCGATGGAAACATTGGCTGGGGTGCTGACATCGCTGGATTCCAGGAAAGGTACTGTGTGTCCTAATATTAAAAGTCAGCAGCTACAGTATGTGTAGCTGTTGACTCTATTTCTTGCTGGGAGGATGGAACTCCGCTTTAAATGCATGGCAATAGCAAAAGTGGTTAACCAGCAGGTTGACAAAGAGTCTGCTAAACCATTTTTTTTTTTTTGTTATTTGCTTCTTTTGCAAACACAGAAATCATTGAATGAAAATAGAAGATTGCTTTTACCACCTCCTGCTATTTCTAACTCTCAATGAAAAAATAATTTTCTTGAAGTTTTTTTAATATAAAAAATTGCTAATCCAATCAAAGATGAAAACTATATATTTGCTATGCATTTTTTTTTTTCACCTAACTATATTTTCAGAATGCAAATTGTTTTAGCTAGGCTTGTCCAGTTTTTGACACCATTTTGTTATTTGCTTAGACAACAAATGGTCATTGTAAAGCTGCTTCTATTAAAGAGGAACTTCGCCTTTATCTAAAAACAAAGGCACCTTTAGAAATGTTTAGTGATGGTAGTCTACAAATATATACCTTTAAATAATTTTAGACTTTTCATTATTTTTCTATTTTATTTTCTTACCGCCCTGTCGTTCATATTGTGGCCATTTTTTCCTAAAGAAAGATCAATCTGTCTGCATTAAGTTCCTAGGTCTGCCTCCAGGAGCATTTAACAGTGCACATCATCTGAGTGGGAAAGCACTGGTGATGTAGCCTTTCCAGGATGGATCTGTGAAGCCCTGCTTATATCACCAGTGCCTCACTCAACTGGGAAATGGAAAAGCAATAATTGTAATTTAAAGCAAAATATGTTTGTTTAAATAATAAGTGTAAGATTATTCCACATTAGCTTACAGAGCTGCATGCTGATGTGATTTTTAGTGAAAGGGGAGAATGGTTCACTTTACGTTAAAGTGTAAGTAAACCTATGAACAACAGTGTATTATATTTCACTATACCAGTCTTTGGATGTTGTGGCTGAATTCATTTTTTCATTATTTTGACCTAGTGATCCTGCCAGTAACACACTTCCTGTACCAGGGTGACAATATTCACTCACGTCCTGTATCTATGAAAGAGCAACATTGTCGCCCTAAGACTGTAGCATAGGCAGAGAGCACAGACAGTTTTCAGCTCACAAGATTTCTGTCAGAATCAACAGGTATTTATTAATTTATCAAATAGATATAACAAACCACTTTCAGTGGTTTATTTTACAGACCAAAATAGAGCAAATTAGAGAAATTAGAGAAATTCATTGTTAGGGTTAACCTACACTTTAAAGTGCAAAATTCCATCCCCCAAGCATAACATAAAGTAGGAGCTTCTTTTTCTTCTGCTTTATTGATTATTTCAAATGCACTCCCTTTTCCAATGCGGGCAGTCTAAAAAGTTTGGCTATTTCTTAAAAGACAACAACTAAGGCCTTATTTCCATCTAACCAATACCCCTGTCTGTTTATGTTTCCACTGAGTAGCAACATGTGACTGGCACAGGATGGGCTGAAATAAACATACTATGTATAGCAAAAACCGTCACCAAGCAGCAACTTTTCTGTGCGATATTACCACAGTCCCAATATAATAAATTCTATAAAGTTGCGCTAATATATAAAACAGGAAAAGAACATATTAAACTCAAAACTTTAATACACTAGAATAAAAGATTGCACTTACAAGATCGTGGTAAAAAAAAAAAAGCCTTAATTTGTATGCATAGGCTGGCACACATACATAAAACCTATCCTTCCAGGACACAAGTAGAACAGTGATGTTAGCGCGTCTCTCCTCCCTACATGTTTCATCATAAGTTCGATAAGTTGATGTGCCCATTATGTAAGTGCAATCTTCTAATCCAGTTTTTTTTTTCCAGTATTAAAGTTTCGAGGATTTTACACTATGTGGAGTCTTTTCTATTTTGGTGTACTCCTACGATCATCCTATAGGGAGGATTGATGTCCCAATTTAGAAGATTGACTGGGGCTAATAGCCCTGGCTGGATATAGAGCCACAGGCATTTACAATCTTTTGCAATGAGAGGTCCATTTAATCTGGTAAGTGAGCCCTTCAGCTTCAGGTGGTGGTGTTAACTCACAGGATCACTCTTCAAGGTGTTGGATGGTGGTGAAGACTCATTAGGATCACTGGATTATTTCACTACTCGACTAATTCACTTAACTTCACTGTTTTATAAATTAGCACAACTTTATAGAGCTGTATTATTATTAATATTTGTCATTATTATTTTGAAGGGGAGCACTCCATCTGTCCAAAGCATAATACACAATCAAATCCCAAGGGCTGGTAAAGATGATGGCAAATGAATGCACTACAAACATCTGGACCATTATGTCCAGATGTTTGCACTGCATTTATTTCCATCATCTTTACTCACCCTTGGGATTCATTTGTGTAGACATCCTGGATTCATTTTCTCTAGGCTGTATGAGAGAAAAGATGGCAGTAGCCAATGGGAGAACAACGGAATCTCTTTGATGCACAAATTTTATTCTCTGATTAAGCATTGGTGATTTGATTACAAGCTGAATAATGTATTATTGTCAGCAGTTTTTATAAACATTGGTAAAGGAAGGGGTTGCATTAATGTACTGCTAAAGCTACCCATTCACAAATACAACAGTATATTTGGAAAAAAAATGAAAGCCGGAATGGTGGTTTAAAATATTGCCAGTGGAAAAGACTTTATAGGAATCTAGTCAAAAAGATAATAAATGCATCAGAAAAATATGTTTACGATAATCAGAACGCTGCCTGGCTTTTCTTGAGGCCAAAACAATTATGTCTTGAAGAATCACAGAGATAAACCTGAACTTGCATTAGCTGGGCAAAGCCTTGGGTCAAAGGACGTGAATGAGAACTACAGGAAGAAGGATGTTGAGGGCATTCTGGACTGTCATGTTACTGATGAGGGACAGGGGCAAGGAAATAATTGGCAGATATTGGAATATTTAAATTCTCCTAGGCACACTATGTTTATTTCTGTATTCTGACCATGAAATGTTGACAGTATGAGTTTTTTTTTATTTTTAACGCATCTTATGACCATCGCAGATTCTCTTTTTCAGTGGAAAAATTGTAAAAAGTAAAATTCACATGCTGAATATCTTTCTTCCCAGTGGAGGTAGCTCAATGGGTATTGATTTTATCATGCCTGCTGTGATTGCCCTCACTCAGCTACAGATGCCATATATTATCTTCTATTGTGTGTCAGTTAAGGCATCTGATTATTGCAAAGTATTCCACTATTAGCCTGTTGTGATTCCACCATATGATAATAGAAAACATTCGAATGCAACATGAAACATGATAATCCCTAGAGCAAATCACTGTCTTTATATGATATCTGTATATCTGTATATCTGTATCTTTATATATATATATATATATATATATATATATATATATATATATATATATATATATATATATATAATATATATATATATAAATCTACAGTATCTCACAAAAGTGAGTACACCCTTCACATTTTTGTAAATATTTTATTATATCTTTTCATGTGACAGCAATAAAGAAATTGCACTTTGCTACAATAATGGTGTAAATTTGCTGTCCCCTCAAAATAACTCGATACACACCCATTAATGTCTAAACCGTTGGCAACCAAAGTGAGTACACCCCTAAGTAAAAATGTCCAAATTGGGCCCACAGTGTCAAAATTTTGTGTGGTCACCATTATTTTCCAGCCCTGCCTTAACCCTCTTAGGCATGGAGTTCACCAGAGCTTCCCAGGTTGCCACTGAAGTCCTCTTCCACTCCTCCATGATGACATTACGGAGCAGGTGGATTTTAGAGACCTTGCGCTCCTCCACCTTCCATTTGAGGATGCCCCACAGATGCTCAGTAGGGTTTAAGTTTGGAGACATGCTTGGCCAGTCCATCACCTTTGATCCTCAGCTTCTTTAGCAAGGCAGTGGTCGTCTTGGAGTTGTGTTTGAGGTCGTTATCATGTTGGAATACTGCTCTGCGGCCCAGTCTCCAAAGAGAGGGGATCATGCTCTGCTTCAGTATGTCACAGTACATGTTGGTATTCATGGTTCCCTCAATGAACTGTAGCTCCCCAGTGCCGGCAGCACTCATGCAGCCCCAGACCATGACACTCCCACCACCATGCTTGACTGTAGGCAAGACACACTTGTCTTTGTACTCCTCACCTAGTTGTCACCACACATGCTTGACACTATCTGAACTAAATAAGTTTATTTTGGTCTCATCAGACTACAGGACATGGTTCCAGTAATCCATGTCATTAGTATGCTTGTCTTCAGCAAACTGTTTGCAGGCTTTCTTGTGCATCATCTTTAAAAGAGGCTTCCTTCTGGGACGACAGCCATGCAGACCAGTTTGATGCAGTGTGCGGCGTATGGTCTGAGCACTGACAGGCTGATCCCCCACCCCTTCAATCCCTGCAGCAATGCTGGAAGCACTCATAAGTCTATTTCCCAAAGACAGCCTCTGGATATGACGCTGAGCACATGCACTCAATTTCTTTGGTCAACCATGGTGAGGCCTGTACTGAATGGAACCTGTCCTGTTAAACCTCTGTATGGTCTTGGCCACTGTGCTGCAGCTCAGTTTTAGGGTCTTGGCAATCTTCTTATAGCTTAGGCCATCTTTATGTAGAGCAACAATTCTTTTTTTTAGATTCTTAGAGAGTTCTTTGCCATGAGGTGCCATGTTGAACTTCCAGTGACCAGTATAAGAGAGTAAGAGAGATAACATCAAATTTAACACACCTGTTCCCCATTCACACCTGAGACCTTGTAACACTAATGAGTCACATAAGAAGGGGGAGGGAAAATGGCTAATTGGTCCCAATTTGGATATTTTCACTTAGGGGTGTACTCACTTTTGTTGCCAGCAGTTTAGACATTAATGGCCATGTGTTGAGTTATTTTGAGGGGACAGCCTGAAAAAGGTTCTGATACAGAGGGGGATCCCAGGCAAAAAAATGGTATTGGGTCTTTCTTAACATTTATAACAGATCCTTACCCAGGAATGCAGCCTGGCTGTCTAGGAAAAGAAAAGGCAGCAAGCATGTGGCACTCAACTCCTAAACCATACCAGACCAGAGGCCTTCAACATAGAGAGGGTATCTTGCAAGGGGGCCACGACCTCCCCCCAGCTAGCACCTTAGCACATTGTTCCCATGTTGATGTGGACAAGGGCCTCATCCCCACAACTCTGACACTGGGTGTCTCAGTGTGGGAATTTATTTGGAAGTCTCCTTTCTTCTCCCTCCCCCTACATGCATGAGTATGGGGTATATAGTACCATTTGTTACTAATTCACAAAAAATGTAAATGATAAATAAAAACAAAAGTTCTTTATTAGAAAAATGCTGGTGTAAATCCAGCATCAATCACTATCACCCAGCTATGTAGATTCAATGTTTTTTTTTGATGAATGATGCCCTAACTACTCATCATCATGATGACATGCACTGTTATGACTCTCTCTTGCCACTACTCTCAGAGCAAATGACAATTCCCTAACGATGTTGGAATGTCAACACAATGCTGGGGCACCTAGGTAACATCATTGATCAAATATGATCATGACCACATTTGATCAATGACATCCCCCGCCAGCTTGTTTTCAATGTGAAACATGCTGGCGGGAAGTTGTCATTTAGTGGCAGTGATTCATTCAGGTGGTCACACTGTCAATTTAGTTGAACCAAACCCCAAGCTCATCCGTACTAGAGAAGCTGCAAATAAACAATGGTATCAAATATTGCTAGGACAGAAAGGCTTGTGTTGCATTCAGGTGGTATCAGATTATTAGTACTTTCCATATGTCATCATGTTAAAAAGGTCCCACCTCATTCCATTCATGCCCATTTCTTGTTGGAAGGGTAGGAACCAATGGCTTAGTAAAAAAGGTAAAAGAACTTGATTACATCACATCTTGGATAATTCAGGACCCATCTTACAGCTTGAATAGTTTAAGTTATAACCACTATGGTACTTGTGAAAATACAAGTCAGAAACTTGTATTTCCTATATTTAAAAAAAAAACAACAAAAAAACAAGTGCAGCATAAGTCAGCCGCTAAGCATACATGTACAGTAAATATGCCTTAACAGTCATTTATTATGTTAAATATCTCAGTCTTAGATAAATGAAATTGCCTAAATTGCACTTGAATCTCAAATCTTATGAAAAATTATTTTTACCCCATTTTTCTTTTACTATTATTAACAAACCAGGCAGCAATCTCTTGAACTAAGCAGATAATTAATTAAACAGCAAGACTGAGGATTTCATTACATTTCAAATTCACTCTGTCCCTGCCACCTGCCGCCCTAGAGAGCTTTAAGCAGCTCCAGTGTTGTTGAATGTTACAGATGCAGGTGAGCTGAGAGCACAGCCACTTTCACAGTCCAGAAAGCGTGACAATGCCCCTTACCAGTGGGAGGAAAGGCTAATTGAGAAGTGTGTATAAAAAAGCTGTAATGATGAGTAGCATTTACATGTATTGATTGGATGCTGGGCTTCACTCTCTCATTTATCACCAGCGGCAGCTGTGAAATCTTTCCCCACGTCAATTGGCATAGCTCATATTACTGCTTTCTGATTTCTTTTTTTCCATTTTTTCTCCCCATCTTCTTTCTGAGCTGAAATACAGATCCACCAGCTGGAATGGGTTGGTAATTACTCCTGCAACTCCAGCAGCTGCCGCAATTGCCAGATTACTGGAGTGAAAAATTCCATCCTGCACTTCCGATTTTTTACATTACTACTGCATAATCATATTTGACGAATAATTAACCTGGGTTAATACTTTAGGGAACCATTTGCAAGTAAATTGATAAGCTAAGCACTGGAAAGGACTAAAAAGCTTGTGGCATCTCTGCACAATCAATATCATTAACAGGAATGTTTAACCCATAAAACATAGAAGATTTTACATTTCGTTTACATGTTTTCATATTTTTTTTACTATGTCATACTGCTTGTGGTTTTCTACCATCTAAGTACGGTTCATATTTTGAGGACAGAAAATAATTGAATTTTCAATAAATAATTATTATTTTGATGTTTAATTGCTGTACATAGGGGTGACATTAAGTGCCGGTTCACACTAGCGCGATGCGAGAACCCTGCGAATCCAGTGTGGGTTCTCGCATCGCACCTGAATCACACAGTGGTTCACACTGAGATCTGTGAACCGCTGCGGGTGTCATTGTATAGTTAACGACACCCCCAGATTGGTCAGCAGATTGCAGTGCGAACTGTGAAATGGTGCAGGAATCTGATCGCATAAGTGTGAACACCCATGCGATCCGATTCCAGTGCGGACCAAAAAAAGGGTCCTGCACCATTTTGATGCAAATGTGATTCAATTTCAGCCATACAGTTTGTATGGAGGAAATTGCATTGCACAGACATCGCATGTGATCTGAACAGCAATGCAGTGCAAATCACATGCGATGTCTGGCATTGCACTAGTGTGAACCGAGCATTAAGCAGCCATAAACCTTAAAGTGATTGTAAAGTCTTGTTTTTTTTTAAAATAACAAACATGTTATACTTACCTAGTCTGTGTAGTTGGTTTTGCACAGAGCAGCCTGGATCCTCCTCTTCTTGGGTCCCTCTTTGCTGCTTCTGGCCCCTCCCTCCTATTGAGTGCCCCCTCTGCCAGCAGCTTTCTATTGGGGCACCCTGAGCCGAGTCAGAGCTCTATTCAGACATGGAGCCCCTACCTGGCCCTGCCCCCCTCTCCCCTAATTGGCTGACTGATTTTAAATGACAGCTGGGGGAGCCAATGGCACTGCGGCTGTGTCTCAGCCAATCAGAAGGAGTGTCCTGGATGGCTTAGACACTCGTGGACATCGCTGGAGAGAGATGGGGCTCAGGTAAGTAATTGGGGGGGGGGGGTGCTGGGGAGGCTGCTATACTCAGAAGGTTTCTTTATCTTAATGCATATAATGCATTAAGATAAATAACCTTCTGCCTTTCCAACCCCTTTAATTTTTTCTTCATAAAATAAAAAAGAAGTTATACTTGCCTGCACTGTGTAAGAATATTACACAGAGCTCCTCCTTATCTCTTCTGGGGTCCCTGCGGGCATTCTTCACTCCTCTTCTGCTAGAGCCCCCATAGCAAGCCGGCTGCTATAGGACCACTTGTGCAGGCATGCTCCAGAGCCAGGCTGTGTGCATCCACAGACACACACAACGTGCCCTAGCCCCGGCCCCCCACTCCATCCTCACAGAATTTGACTGACAGCAGGCAGATCCAATGGCTCCTGTTGCTGTCAGAGCCTTCTGTGAATACAGAAAGAGTGGAGAAGAGCTGTGGCACACTGGCACAACACTGGATCTAGAAAGGACTTATTTATGGGGGGCTGGGGGAAGCTGCTATTGCAATTTTTTTTAGCTTAATGCATTCTCTCAAAAACCTTTTGCCTTTAGAACCACTTTAAAGTAAACTTTTTACAAGAGAAAAAATGAGAACTGCCATTACGGTCCCCTTTATGAAAATGCTGGGTGACTGCTTTTTAATGGTAACTTACTGGCTTCAATACTTTGTTACTAAACCAAAACAAGTATGCAGATATGGCCAATCTGAGTCACAGAACCTTATCCTGATACTTAATCCAGATTATTGACTTGTATTGAAGTAAGAGGGACGGCATAATACATGGGTGACTTGCAGATTTGGAAGGAAATTTTAAAGTGGAACTCCAGATAAAAATAAAAAGGTAAAAATCAATAGATTATTTAAAGCCGGGGTCTCAAACTGGCGGCCCTCCAGCTGTTGCAAAACTACAAGTCCCATCATGCCTCTGCCTGTGGGAGTCATGCTTGTAATTGTCAGCCTTGCAATGCATCATGGGACTTGTAGTTGCACAACAGCTGGAGGGCCGCCAGTTTGAGACCCCTGATTTAAAGTAAAAACAGCAAAACCAGCTTTGCCTGCCACATTCAGAATCAATCCTGAGAGTTCTCCCGCAGAACTTATTCTGCAGCTAGATGTCCTCAGTCCAATGGCCAGCACCATCCAACCTACTTCATCTGAGCCCAGGTCACCTTGGACCTGGCCCTTCCTGTGACTGGACAGTAGAAGGAGCAAATAACAATGTGATATGCTCATTTCTCTCACACTTTTTTCTCCTCCAATCAGCATGCTTCTTGTCAACACATACAATGATTGGCTTGTTGTATTGCTTCTTTCTCTCACACTCAAGCCCTGTTGTTTAGGGATTGCAAGAGGCTGATACTGGGTCAAATTCACATACTTACACTACTTGCACTTAAATATTACAATGTTGGATGTATTAATGATTACAGAGCTGCATTGATTTGTGTCTTTTTTTATCTGCTTGGAGTTCAGCTTTAACAAAGGCAGTCTCCATGTTTCTCTTAGGGAACGTTTCCGTTATCGTGGAAAGCATAGCCATCATAATGAAAATTATTAGACCTTTATACAGATAGTATAGCTAGCAAAATATTAAGTGTTCATGTATTAAGGATTGGCTGCAAACACTGGGGAACCTTTTTAAAATTATGTGCAGGCTTAAAACACCAGTTTAAATTTTGTTTTTCTGCAACAATTTAAAGTCTAATACCAGCAAAAGCATTTTTCTTGTTTTGGGTAGAGTTGGAAAAAGCTTAAAGGGTTTGTCAGTTTTTTTCTTAATGCCTGTGTCTATTCCCCTGTAACCCCAGGCCAAGGGGTATGTCCATGACAGTCTTGGCTCACAGGAAGTTTGTGGCTGGTGGCTTGCAGATGAGGAGGGAAGTGCTGGAGCATAGAGTTGATGAGTACTGCTTTTTTTAACCTGAAGGCAAAGGACTAAAGCTGCAGCTGGGCTTTAAACCCACCTGAAATTTATAAATGACCTCATTAGAAATTAGTTTTAGGATATTCGATTTCAACTTAATAAATCCATACTTTTTGATAACATACATTTTTTGCCAATAATTGTATGTTGTGGTTTCTAATCTCAAATTTTTAAGAAAATTGGAGAAGTGACATATGCACAAGTTCTGCAATTGCTGACTTCTTATACCTTCCATCATCATACTTACTAGAACATCTGGCCTTACACTAGTAGATTTGAGAATAAATGTTTGTACAAATATTCATTGGAATATTCGTACATACATTCAATGGTTTGACCAATGTTGTTTAAACATACTTCAAAATTTCATTTGCTTTTAATATTTAATTTTGGAATGATTTTAATTACCCAAATGAACACTGCATACACTGTTAGAGATTTGTTTGTTTAAGAAAAAAATTCCATCCTACTTAAATCTTCTTGTCAATCTTATCTTGTCAAAAATAAACGTCAATTTGACCCCACTAATGATTAGAAAATTAAGCAAATCTTCTTAAAACAAAAAAAATCTTCATTGAAATTCTACTAGTATACGGCCAGCATAAGCACAGCTCTGAGGAAGGGGGTGTGCCTCCAAAACACGTCAGCTTGCTATTATATGGGAGGTTGTTGGAGCAATTAAACCTTGCACCATGTGGCATCTTCCAGCTTACATGTTGTTTTACATGTACTTTTGTGAGTATGCATTCTATTTATTGTCTCTGAATAACATTTTTGGGTAATGCAATAGATGTTTGCGCCTTCCCTGTGTATTGTTATTGTAGTTTCACATTGGATTCCCCTATCTGATGGGGCTGCATTCGCCAAACATTGGGCCGTGTATGGACGTGACTCCTGTGTAGCCATTTCTCTCTGTGGATTATCTCTGAGCGCTGGAAGTGATTGCTTTTCTTTACTTACGTATGGCCAGCTTAAGGCTGTCATTATTTACTAAAGACTTATGGAAGGTGCAAGATCTTTTTGTCCATTGGAATAAAGATTCAAATGTCTAATGAAATGTAAGCAGGGAATCACTTTTATATTGTTATAGAAAGGAAGTGACATTGTGTAGCTGCTGCAGGATGATGTGCTACAACAGGCTATTGTTCATATTCATTTTTTAATCCAGGATTGGTTGAATGACCACTTTGTAGGGGTGTAATAGTGGAGATGGGAGGGCAGGTTAGAAACCACCAGCCATAACACAAATTTTCCACATTTCAGTTAACCTCGTCATGCCAGGTACAAACAGACACTATGGTCTTGTCTCTCAGTCTGAAATACTCTGTATTTAGAATTCAGTTCACCTAGACACACAAGCTACCACACATCTCATTAAAGCAAGGCCTTGCTCTCTTCACTCCCTGTGACACAGCATGCTGCAAGATAGAGCCATGTGATGAGAGACATGAACCGCACCTGTCCTCTCACCAAACAAGGCTGCTGTCACCCACAACGGTCACCCCCTTCCTCCTTAAACTGGCTGCTATTCCATATAATTGTGTCCCAACCTTAAAAGTTAAATGTGTGTTCCTAAATGTACTCAACCACAAGGGTTAACCTGGTACAAATTTTGTGCAACAGTACAAAGTTGTTTAACCCAGAGGGTTGCATGGCTTTACTCCCAAATGTAGTGTTCTTTTGATACACTGAGCTTACATTTATTCTTTACTTGAACATTTCTTCACTTAAATAAAGCCCTCTTTTACTGAAGAACTTAAGAGTTGCAGGTACATTTCACATTTTTCTCCAAGATATCTGTCATATACATGTACAATTAGTTGCACAGAATTGACTGTGGGATTTGGCTGAGGTAGAATAGCTATGCTGCTGACTTGATACGCTGTCTCTAGCAGTTTGAATAACAGAAGATGCATAGAGAACTTTGTGTGAACCATACCTGAATTGGATTATGGCCGTAACAAACAAAAAGTCCATGAAACTTGGATCCCCTGACAAATGGGTCCATTGGAAAAAAGAAAAGAAAAAAATGGATTATGGCCGTAACAACAAAAAGTCCATGAAACTTGGATCCCCTGACAAATGGGTCCATTGGAAAAAAGAAAAGAAAAAAATATCACATCACTGAAATTGGTCCTCATAGATCCACTCCTTAAGGACTCGCTCTCTCTGAGGTCAGTCCTCTGCAGATATATATTATCCCTTATCAGTGCTCCTGGCCCCTCCCTCCTGTCGAGTGCCCCAACAGAAAGCAGCTTGCTATGGGGGCACCCGAGCCGAGTCGCTGCTCCATGTGTCTATTCAGACATGAAACCGTGGTTTGGCTCCACCCCTCTCTCTCCTGATTTGCTAACTGACATTGATTGACAGCAGCGGGAGCCAATGGTGACACTGCTGTGTCTCAGCCAAACATAAGGGAGAGTCCCCCGAGGGTCGAGGCACTCATGCACATCGATGGATAGAGATGTGGCTCAGGTAGGTATTAGGGGGGCTGAGGGGGGCTGCTACACACAGAAGGGTTTTTATACTAATGCATAGAATGCATTAAGATAAAAAACCTTCTGCCTTTACAACCACTTTAAGAATAAACACTGTATTAAGAATTTACTGCAATACATTTACTGCTTTTAAGAATAAATAGTGCATTAAGTATAATAGTCATATTGCCATAAGATCGTTACCATGTTAATGCCTCTTTATTTTCCATTCAGCAAACTGGTGGTTGGGTTGCCAGGCTATATTTTGTAACTAAAGTAGAAAAAAGTGAGGTCACTAATGTGACTATGCTATCTGGGGGGGTCTGATTCAGGGGTGATTACAGGTTCACAGAGAGCCAAACCAAGAGTAGCAGGGTTTCTAATTACTCACACCTGAAGAGCAGTAGAAACTTTTGCATATGACTGCTGTTTGGGTGTATTCTGGGTCTAGATACTCAAATGGTAGACCTGTCAGAGTACTCCTACTGCTCTGTGGATCTGCTCTGTGCAAATCTTCACTGCTGGCTATGTGTTTAACTCACAAATCACCATTCTCAACATCCAACCTATTAGTTCTCTCTTCACTTTGCTTCACAGATGGAGGAACTCTAGCCACACTCAGCTTGTCATGTCCTATCACACAGGTTGTCATGTCCTATCCTCCTGACAGCAAGCAGTACATGCCCCTTTTCTTTGTCTGAATTCCACTTTGCTGATATAAATACACATTCAGGTACTTATACTGTCAATTGTATCCATTCTATGGGAGGAAAATCCTAAAGATGAAGACATAAACTGTGCTGTTTGAGTAATACCAGAATATATGATATAGGTCAGGTGGGATCAGAAACTAGTAAGAAGAAATATTGTATTAGGGGTTTGTTTTTAAGTTATGCACACTCCCTATTTGTTATTGTGCACAGCAACTCTGGGTAAAGCAGTTGTGGTTTAAAAGCTAAAACTCTGGCACTAAGCAAAATCAATGAACAAACAATCTAACACAATTGGTCACATATTGATAGAATTAAATACTGCTGTTAACGTGACTTGTCATTGATCTGACAAAAACATAGACCATGGTAAAAGTCGCCTGCAGCCTTTAGAGACTCGCTGAGCTCATGCAGTGAAGGTTATGGCATGATCTGCCTTGACTTCTATAGGCATGCTTATTGTAATATTTTGTTTTTGCTGCTGTGCTGTGAAATATGCATTGTCAAGACAATACATTACTACACAACTACTTAAATGTGTATTTTAATCAAAATTAGGGTTCTAAGTGTTTGAGATCATCATAAAATGCTCTACAGATTTCTGAGATTAAACTGAATTTTATGTAAAAAGAATGAAACTGAGTTGAATGTAACATATGTTGTAAGTTATCTTAAATATCATGGTCATGTACAACAGTAGGAAAATGTCTAGAAAGCATACTAATTAATTATTGCTTAATGAGAGGTCAAATGAAAGCAGCATTATAAGGTATACTGGTCACTTCTTGGCACCTGTCCTATTTCTTAGTAATGAGGAGAGGCAGATCTTTAAAAGACCATTAACTATGGCGTTGGAGAGATGGGGGTGGGGGGTGTTAGAGAGCATGATAGCATAGAATACCAAAGCCTGGTACACATAGTTAGTTTTTTTACATTTGAACTATGCATTCTCTCCGCTGAACTATTGTGTTATAACAGGGGGACTGCCCTTCCACTATTAGCTGCCAACTATGATCGGATGATGGTTGGCTGCTGGTTTTCCAGCATGCCCATTCAACAGAAGCCGGACATTAGGCTGACTTCTGTCAGACAGGCTGCTGTACACATTGGCTGAATGTCAGCTGGTTCAAAAGAAACTGGTTTTCGAGCCTGTGTGGACCAGCCTTAAGTACTGAAGGAATTAGCACCCTTATCCTTCAGCTATTATAAGGCTAGAGAGGTCATTTGATATGTTTATATGTCCTGTATATAACGTCCAGTAACTACTCAACTTCTAATATATCATGGAGCAAACTGAAAGGAGTCCATTAAATAGGTTGCAGATTTTTGCATTGCCGACATGAGTAGTAGTCTAGGGTGGCAGGATTCTCAGGAGTGGCACAGAGCTACACATACATTTTGTTGCTGAGTGCTAGTAACATAATTACCTAAACACAATACCAAATGCTAGGGCAAACAAGTTTGGGTCTTCATTGTTGCTGTCCTGTCACAGTTTGTGAAATGTGCTTGTGTACCTTCGGTTCACTCCTCCTGGGTCCATACATCTAGAACTGCTATCAGAGTAGGGTAACAGTTTATCCTAATCCTCTTATTGTTAGTTCTAGGTACATTAATGCAGACTGGCCAAACAGTCTCTCTTTCAACGTCACAATCCCATCTCCAGCCTCAAAGTAATGAAGCTGTGATGTCTCATCATGTAAGTGTGGTATGAAGGCTCACCCCTCAACTGGGGTAAAAGGAGGTGGCATAAGACTATTGACCTAGGGGGCACATTGGGGTAGGAGACAAGAGAAGGCAATGCTTCCACTCTCCCATCATTTTAAATATATTAGCAGGGCATGTTAATAGTTGTCTATGTAGGTCCCAATTGGTTGCGCTCCATTTTTTGCTGTGTTTTGCTCCCAAATCTTATTTTGAAAATTGGCTGTAGCTGTCCCCAAAAAATACTTTTGATTACTCTTACCAAATACTCTTCTGTTTCATTCATAGGCAATGTCTATGCTTAGCTGAACATAACCTTTTACCAGTCCCAGATCTTAATTCTATGTAGGTTGCTTTGGGTTTTCTGGATAGTTGAAGAAAGTGGAAAGATAGCGCTGGACCCATAGGTTTATTTTACTGTTGTTGTTATCTCAATGTGTTAATGTTGGTGTAAATGATCTGGTTCCTGGGCAGGCTGCTTTTACACTCCAGTGGATCTCCACAGTCCCCTTGGCTTGTAGTGTATTGTTAGAAGGGTTGAAATTTAAGCACCTCACCACTGCTAAGAGGTCCAGATACAACTTTATTCCATTAAAGATCAGGGGTACAGATCAAGAAATAACTGCGTTTCAGGGGTATACCTGCCCCCTTCATCAGGGTTGTTCCAGTGTGAGTTGAAAGCACAGGCCTAATCAGAAACTTTATTGGCAGCCAAACCCTTCTTTGGGTTTTCTAGATGACATCTCTCACCAGCTGGGCCATCGCAAGGTCTGAAGTCAGGGAGTCCATTGCATACAAATCAAACCCTGCCAACTGAAGCTCTGGTAAAGACAAGGTTTTTCTATAGCCTGTTTCCTGTTTATAGTCTTTTCTGTGCCCTATTAGCTGAGAAATCAGTTGACCTAATTATTTTTAGGAAATTACATCTTAATGTCTCATAGCTATTCAAATATTTTATATAAATATTGTGATAATATTATAGTAAACCAGGGGGAGACAGAAAATGCGGTTAAAATCACACCATTAATACAATAGCAAAAAATAACACAGTTCAGGAACGTAAGAAAATCTATTTGGGCATTGGCTTCACTTTGTTTTTCATTCATTCACATGTTTCATTCTATTTTCTGGTTCCTTTGGAGAAAGGTAATTCTTTAAACAACCCCCAATGCACCAGCCTCTCTTTTAATTCACACCAGGTGACATTTTCTTACTCACACCATATTCTATGGTTTTTCCACAGTCCTAACAGGCACGGGCTATACTTTACTGCTCTGAGGCAGCAGCATCAGATCTGTCATACTTACACACATTAATTTATTTTATATAATTTCTTGGAGCCGCTATTTGGCTCCATTACTTAGCACAAAATGGCGACGTTCATCCTTCTGGGGACAGCTTTGTATGTGCCCGATGCTCCTGTGGACCTCTATGACCTCAGCTCCTGGGATATACATCTTCGGCGGCTCTTTGTTTTACAGTATCGCATAGGCTGATCTTAATACTGTATGTAAGTGACTTTAGGTTGGATAATTCCTCTCTCCCCATTTTTACTTCTTTTTCAACACTTGGGTTTATATCTAGATTACAATGGTGCCCATATATATTTTTTACAGATATGCCCAGTGTGATGGGAGTTCCACTGGGGGCTTGTGAAACCCAGGTTACCTTGGAGACCACTGGAAGCTACTTGTCCAGCTCCCCCAGCCCCTCCTATTTGTAAGTCACCCTGCGTCTATTAGGGTCACAGAGTGACCAAGAACCCCAGTCTGACCTCAAGAATATATGAAGATAAAGTCCATCGTTCATCAGAGACCATTGCTAGATGGTTTGAGGTGGGGTTGGGGTTGCTATGTGTTTGTTAGGTGTGGCTGTATTCCATTGTTCTATTGTGTCTGTCTGCCTTGGGAGAAAAGTATTATGGGATGTGTATGTGTGTTTGCTGTGAGGAGGGAGGGGGGAATTCCTCCAACAGCTCTCCCTGTTGATTGGACAGTCTACCCCGCCTTGAATGCAAAGGGAGGGGGGGATTGTCCTGAGTGTTACCTCTGTGTACCTGTGTTTCAATAAACAGTTTATATTCCAGCTTTGCAGCCAAATGAGTCCTGTCTTGTTCTTGGTTGTAATATGGCGGCGATAATATCTAACATCTATATTCAGACTGGAGAAAGCGGTATATGACGGAAGCACTCAAGCGGAGTGTGGGAAGTGATTCCATGACACCCATTATCTGCTCCAGATGAGTGTAATGTATCCACGAAATGTGTCAAGCTCCAAGCTCCATAGGATGCCGTTTTGAACCCTATACAGGGCTTCAACAATATATGTACAAGCCTTGACTCTAACATACAATCTCATTATATCATGCAAAAGGTTTATTACTATACTACAGACCCTGTGATATGCTATATTATGTCTTACAATATGGTCAATTTCAATGTGAATTTTTTATATTCATGTATCTACCAATTCATGGTGTGTCTTGCATATAACTGAGTTCTGGTGCAAAGCACAGAGCGAGTGATCCTTTTATTAACCCAGATCAGTGAATGCTTTCTCTCAGCGGCTATTACATCTTTTGATCCAGCATCTAATACCCTTATGAGGGAAATGCCTTTGTGACCTATCTGTTAAATCAGGGGTCAATACATCGAGATGAGCTGCTAGCCTCTTCATTGGTGGAGGTTAACATGGAATCACCTTATGTTTTATGCATTGAAGCACTTATTTAACACTACTTGCTTTGGTGCTCATGTGTTCCGTCACATGTCAACTTTATTTTATTTTGTTTTATTGTCATATTTGTATTGTGCTGCATTGCCTTTTAATTTATATATAGTTATGTACCCAGTGCTATGCTTTTTTATTGTTTATGCTAATAAATATGTTAATACTCTTTTACCTAGTTGGTTATTACTTGCCTCACTTAAAGTCCATTGTATCACAGTTCAGGAATGTAGTCAAAAACTGAAGCCAGGGTTTAGATGCCAGAGTGGGTAATCAGATGAGCCGGGGTCAGGAAGCCAGAAGTTAGCATAATAAGGAGCAAAAACAGAAATAGGTATCGGAAAAGAGTCATACACAAGAAAACACTGGCGATCTTAGACAAGGGGACAGAGGAAATGAGCAAAGCTGTTTAAATAGCAAAAAGGGGCTTGCTGTAGGCTGGACTAATAAGGCAGGTAATGGTAACCAGGTTAGTCACTGTGGAAACAACGAGTGGCTGGTAATTAACCAACAGTTGAGCAGCCTCTGTGCACTGAAAGAAAAGAGCTGCTTGTAAATAGCAGGAGTCCAGCCCTGACAGATTCATAGTCCAAAATCAAATAAAAATTAATGTAAAATTCATTGAACATACAGGGGAGATTTACTAAAACTGGAATGTGAAATAACTGGTGCAGCTGTGCATGGTAGCCAATCAACTTCTAACTTCAGCTTTTTCAGTTAAGCTTTGACAAAAAACAAACAAACTGGAAGCTGATTGGTGTCTATGCAAAGCTATACCAGATTTTGCACTCTCCAGTTTTAGTAAATCAACCCCATGGTGAAAGTGACAATGAATAAAAGGCAAAAAATATAAAATTTTAGAAAAGATTGAATACAAATATTATATTTTTTATATTGCCTATTGAACAGTGCTACTATAGGCAAGTGCCTACTTTCTGGCATTTGTTGTTATGTTTTACTACTAGTATTTCTTCACAAGCCCCAAATGCTATCAACCTCACCTCTAAAACTACAGCATTGGTGATGTCATAACATATAGCAATAAAAAATGTCTTAAGCAAACTATGCTTTTTCACTAATCAAAGCAGTATCACATTATGCATTACTTAGCAAGGGCTTCTGAATTCAAAGACTTGTCATATAGTGTGAGATTTTTATGTTGTTGACATGTATCATTAATAACAAGGGCATCCTATAGGTGTGGCAATGGCTTTTTCAGCCTCACCCTGCACAGAGATTTGCCAACTCGAGGTAATAACCTAATGCAGGCCATAAAGGAGTAGAAAACAAACAAAAATTTAGGTCAATAGATTAATTGTTTGGTTTTCACATAATTAGTGTGCCAACTGCGACAGTCGATTTTATTTTCCTCATAAAAACTACACAAACAAACATGTTGGAAATTTTTATCAGAACTAATGATTTTCTAATCGTTTATAGGGTTATGGTTTAAAAAAAAAAAAATCAACTAAAATGCACATGAGCTTGTAAAGTGTGACCCAGAAGCATGCTCTCTGTCATGAAAGTTCCTTCCATATCTTATTTTGATGACAATAGTGTAGTGTGTGTGTTTTTCTACTATAGTAAATAAAAAAATGTCCTACAGCCAGAGCTGGAAGCTTAAAGCATTGCAGGGGACAATCAAATTCAACATTTTGTATATTGCAGCCTTGTAATCACAGCAAGGAATCCAAACAGACAGGGCTGGAATTGTTTGAAGAAAAGCTGTTTAACATAATACACCCAGTGTTATTTCAAGACTGGATTAGCATAAAAAGGATTTGGGTTTTGTGAATAGGGTATGTTTATGTTAAATAGTGTTGCTTCGCACAGTGCCAGTTCTGTCTGTCTGTTTGCTATCTGAAAATCTTTGAAAGCCAATGTTCTTTCAAACCCATATTAGAATCCAAAAGGGGCTGGTTGCTAAAATTGATTTGCAGACAGAAAATCATAGACACTGTTTACAGCAAATTCTTGCAAAAGTCAAGGCATACAAAAGAATGTCTTCCTGTTACCAAACTATACATAATTTTAATTATTTTTTGCTTTACCATGAACTTTGATTGTTTTAACATCCTATTTGCAAATGTACACTTGTTGCCAGACTTTAACCACTTTAAGACTAGGCATAGAAATTTACTTAGAACCCCTAAATACTATATGTGTGTATATATATATATAAATAGTGGGTGTTGAAATTTTCTTTGTCACACAGTAAAATATAAAAGATGATGTTACGCCGAGTAAACAGATACCTAATATATCACACTGCAGGCATAATCCTGATATAACCACTCAAAGTCTAGTGATGTACGGGTACATTGGTGGTCATCAAGGGCAGTTTGTGTCTGATTTAAAGTCTGTCAATATATATATATATATATATATATATATATATATATATATATATATATATATATATATATATATATATATATATATGATATGTACAGGAAAAGCATGTGTATGTTAATTGTGCAAAGTATAGCAGAAGGAGAAAATACAATTGTCAAATGACTACTTTTTCTTCCCCAAATAATTTCTGAAATCCTCTGGATTGTTCCCCTTCAGGTTGGACAATAGATTCATATGTGAGAATTTCTCATATTGAGACGGGCGAAAGAGCCAGTCTTTCCCCCAAACTCTGCTCTCTGCTCTATTTTTACTCCGCTTCTCATGCTCAATTGCTAAAATGCCCAGCATCAGGGCTACTGTTTTCTTTTTATTGCTGGATATCTTGTAACAAACTGACGGACATGGTACGAAAGAATAATGTTGTTGTCCGTGTGATATAAATACACAGGGGAGTGTACAGAAGTGTACATCAGGGGAGGTCAAAATACATTGCATCACTTCCACAGATGAAGAAAAATGCTCTTTTTTGCAGGACATACTCCAAAACAATGATGACACAATCGCATGAAAAATCAGACAATGATTTCGACTTTTGTGCAATAGATTGTTCGTTTTCATACTCGTCCATAACCTGCTTAAAGGAAAAGTACATCCAAAAATCATGTGGCTGTACTTCTCCTGTGGATCACAGTAGTGCAGTAGGTTCTGCGTTCCTATGACCCATTTTCAGCCAACAGCGGGTTGAACCCCGCTGTCAGCTGATGTCACAGAGCTAGTCCAGGTTTGGGAAAAATCACGACCATATGTTTGAGATCTACCCAGAAGCCTAGACCAGCACCTGACTCTAGCTGAGAGCTTGAGCCAGCCACTCTCACACCCTCCACAGCCCAGTGATCTATTGAGCACGGGGGGGGGGGGGGGGCAGAGCAGATAGCGGACTGACAGTCACCAGGTCTCTGCTCACGGAGCAGTGAGAACCGAGCAATCAGTGGTCTTTGTTCAGTTTTCAGTGTTAGAGCTGGCAGGGGACAGATGCAACATCGAACCGATGCTGCATCCACCTAGGTAAGTATGATCCTTAAAAAAAAAAAACCTTCTCTTTTAAGTGCCAGCATACTGAAAGTGATCATCACCCTACATACACAACAATAGCTATGTGTATTATTGGAAACAAATACCTTTTGGAGTATCTGAATTTAACAATTCTGACTTAAGGAAACATCTTTGATACTTGCTGCCACACCAGACAGAAATAGTACAGAGATTAAAATATAATAGCGCTCCATTATAGTGTATGTAAACCCAATGTCATCCTTTCTAAGCTACTGCCATAGGGGTTATATATAAGGATATACATGCCTCCTGCATGTATCTTTACCTGTCAAATGTCTCCCCTCTGTCTGTTATGAGAGCCGAAAAACTGCATATTCTGTGGGTGGGTCTGTTGTCTGGAGCTCAGTGGGTGGAGTCGTGATGTCAGTAGACTCCCCGCCCACCTCTACACTCCCCTTGTCAACATGCATTTTCTCCTGTGTATTTCTTACACTGAACTTCTGCTATGATCTCTAACATCCAGTGAAAAGACAGGAAAGTAACCACATGACTTCAGCATGCGCAATTATGCTGAGGTGTGGAACATCCAATCCTGGCAGAGCAGCAGAAGAAAGGAGTGGGAGGGAATTAAAAAATAATGCATGTGTCTTAGGCTAGTGCATATGCAAATCACCTGTCACTGACAGCAAGGGGGAGTATTTGACAAAGTTTTTCTCTGTTTGTCAAGATTTTTCTCACTGAACAATAAAAGAGGATTGCTCAGAGCTGGATTAACTCTTTGTGGCAAGACTGGGCTCAAAAGATAGGAAATCTTATACTCTATATTATGACAACAAAAAAAAATCAGGTTTACATCCACTTTAAGTTCTGGTTTAGAGTATTTTGATAAATTCTTAATATAGCATGTTTAATAAAGCAAGGAACATATTTACATAAAAAGATATTACAAAAAATAGACAATCAATAGCAACAGTAAAAAATATGGGATTAAAGATGAAAAATATATAACAACCTTTTGCCTGATCTGTGGCTCCGACCAAGTCCAATTCAACATAGCAAATGTCTGGTTCTGACAGAGTCACTGGCTCTGAGAGTGTTTTTCAACATGGATGCATTGTTTTGATAGAAAATTGAGAGATATTTGAGCAGCAGATAGAACATTTTGGTTCCTGAGGCAAAAACAGAAATGACACAGCCAATCAAAATATCTAAGAGGTGGGAAGTAGGAGTTTTAGGACATTTATAATATATTTAGCACACTCTTTCAATTTTATCAATATTTTCATATGAGTATATGCTACAGTCTGGGAACCCATTTATTATCACATAGCATAAAACCATGGGTTTATAAAGATCAATCGTGATGTGTGTTCCCTTTAGGAGAGGTAGTAATTGACCAATTAATCTTCTGTACATGATTGCATAGTCATGGTTAGTATTAAAGTGCTGGCTTTTTGTTTCTGCAGTTGTGTAGTCTCCTACTATTAGTGTAATTTTATATACCAGGATTCACATTATAATATGTGTCTGGAGATTGATCCCGTCAATGAGAAATACTCAGTCAGGAATGTGAATAGCTCTCAATGCTTCTGCTCAAGAGCTATTGGTGTTGATTTACTAAAGGCAAATAGGCTGTTCACTTTGCAAAGGAAGTTTCACTTTGCAAGAACATTTTCCAACATTTTCCAGAATTGGGTATTTTACAAATACCCAATTCTGTGCAAGGAAAATTAAAATAAAAAACAGCATTTTAGCTTGCATATAATTAATCCGAGAGACGCTGTAAACTTAAATGTTTTAAGGACTATGTTCACTTGAATGAGCAAACATTGTCTAAATATAAGAATACTTGAATCTTGGTGTGCTTTGTGTATATCCTGTTTCAGCCTCCACCCTGAAGTTTTCTGCAGACAGCCTGTGGTGGGTGGAGCCTGCTAGGTCCCTCCCACAGCACCATGATGATGTCACTGCTACTTTTACAAGGTAATATCTCAGTTTGCAAGAACATTTGGTGCACATAAAGTGGATTTATATCCTTTGTGGCTCTTAAGAAACATATATGAATAAAAGTTTGTGTACCCCAAGTTCAGCTTCATGATATTTTCAACAGTTAATTAACCATTATGAGATTTTGTAGGCCATCATGTCCAAATACTGACCACTTTATTCTAGCTTTGAGTTCAAATTTCTTTGAAGTTTGCCAAACCCAGTATAAAATAAACCCAGGGCAGTATAGCTCAACACTATTTATGATGCGTATCATAGATGGTTCAAATCTCTGCCAGTTCAGTAGAGACCAGCCGATATTTGAACCATGTATGGACAGGCTGATTGTACCCAAGTTGATCAATCCATCAACTTGGGTACAATCAGCATTTCTGATTTTTCATGTAATTCCCCACACCCCCCTGCCAGGAGAACACAATAGCTCAGCGGAAGGGATTCCCATCAACACTGACTGTATGACAACCCGTTGTTACAGGAAAGAAAATAGCTCCATTTATGGCCAACTTTAGAGGTGTTTTAAGGTTAATCTGTGCTGGTGGGGGTGTATATGGAATGTGCCACTTCTCTGCTTACCCTGTAGGCCATAAGACTTTAAATTTAACTTTAAATCTAATTTGTGTTGCAGACTTGCAGATTTTTGGTATGACACCCCATTCTCCGCTCAGTTTGGGGTCATCAGATCTCATTGCAAACACAATGGGTTTTTAATGCACAAAGGAGTTTAGTTATGTACTTGTACATCACTTATTATAACTACAGTAAATAGCAAGTGTTTGCTTCATTCCTTATACTAACATAAAGGGAATATATATAGTACTTTCAGTGTTTTTTTGGATAAAACTTCACCCCCTCTCAGTGGCAAACACCCTTGGCAAATACACCCAAAGGGTGTTAATAAAATCCCTGTCTCCCTAGCTGCAGTATGCTACAGAGTAGAGATGGGCTCGAGCGTGTTTGGGACCCACCTGCCTGATTTTGCCGAGAAGCCAACACTGCACACGGTTAATCACAGGCAGTGAGACATTTCTCAATCTGTACAACTGCGGATTAAGAAATGTCTCACTGCCTGTGATTAACGGTGTGCAGTGTCAGCTTCTTGGTGGGATCAGGCAGGTGGGATCCCAAACACACCCAAGCCCATTCCTACTCCATGACTCTGTGTAGGCTGGTCAAGTTCCTCCACCCCAAACTCGCTCATCCATGTCTTTATGGACTTTGGACCTTATGGCTCCTGACCTCAACCCGATAGATAATCTTTGGGATGAGTTAGAGCAGAGACTACGAGCCAGGCCTTCTCATCCACGTCAGTGCCTGACCTCACAAATGACCTTCTGGAAGAATGGTCAAACATTCCCATAGACACACTCCTAAACCTTGTGGACAGCCTTCCCAGAAGAGTTAAAGCTGTTATAGCTGCAAAGGGTGGGCCAACTCAGTATTGAACCGTACAGACTAAGACAGGGATGCCATTAAAGTTCATGTGCGTGTAAAGGCAGGCATCTCAATATTTTTGACAATATAGTGCATATACAGTATATATTTATACATTCATGTTACATGAAAAAGATACCTTTTCATTTCATTATAACAAAAAAAATGCGCAAACATGTAAAAATGTTAAAGTGGTTCTTAAGCCTACACATGTTTTACCTTAAAGCTTTCTCTGCATTAAGGTAAAAAAGTTTTTAAGTAAAAGTATCGGTCCCTCAACACTCACTTTTACTTACCTAAGTCCTCACTTGATCCAGCACTGTGCTCATCTGCAGCGGCTCTCTGGTCTCACAGGCTTTGTTGAGGCAACAGGAGCCACTGCTTTCAGTCAAATCCAGTGATGAGGGAGCAGTAGGTGGGGCTGAGCTGCTCTGTCTGTGTCTATGGACACAGGCAGTGTGGCTCAGGATAGAACATGAAGGCATGCCACAATAGGAAGCAGCTCCCTATGGTAGCACACCGAGAAGAGGAAAAGCCAGGAGCACCAGTGGGGGAGCCCAGAAGAAGAGGTTCAGGGCCATTCTGCTCAATTCCTTTCTGTTGCACAGAGCAGGTAAGTATGAACCTGTTTGTTATTTAAAAAATGAGTTTGCAATCACTTTAAATTCAAATTTACACATGATAAAAACTGTGAGAAAAAATAAAAACTGAAGTCTGTTTACAGAAAATACATTAAATTACCCTTTAAATCATATACATTTTTGTCATCGTGCTGCACTTACCTTTATCTATATTATTTCAGTAGAGTCTAATATGAACATAAAGAGATAGTAATCAGTATACCAAATTTCAATGAACCTGATTGTTGCAGCGTTCCTGTGCAGCACATCTATAAAAGGTCACTTGTCTAGACACGCTGGTATAAATGTTTTGTTAGTCATCATAAACTTCAAAAATGCTTAAGGCTCTCAACTAGGAAAATGGACAAAAGTAGGATCAATCAACTTTTTCTTTTTTAGCTGCATAGAGGGAAAATAGGAACTGTGCTTAGCTTATCTAATGTATACACAAGTATTGCTTGTCACACTAACAATTTTATTTGTGTCTTCAATTTTAGCTTTTGTTATAATCTGTGGATATTGCATTTTACATCCTGTAAATTAAATATTGGACTTAATGCAGTGGAAGAACACAGAGTGTTAAAATGCTTAATCCAAGTAGGTAAAAGCCTGAGGGCATTTAAAGCTCACCTCATATCATGTTAATATTGCATTAAGCATTCTCTTATTGTACAGGATGCTTATTCTGAATGTCTGTGGGGAGGATTGCTTCCAAAGATTTCAATTTCAATAAACAGATTATGCAGCGGTGCAGTATACAATAAGGAAGGTAGTAATGAATTGCTTATAAGGTCCCTAGCCATTCGTGTTGTATTTTTTAATTTTGTAAATAACATCACCAGTGTTCTGAGGGTAAGTGTTTGCATACTTATTTATTATTGATTTTTTTAAAAATGCATTTAACATGAGAATTTATTGCACACATAAAAAAACAGCATCTGGTGGAGGAAGCTGGTTGATAGAAACCTTAGTGTTACAAAATTGCAGGAAGCTGTGGGAATTACATAACTTCAAAAATTATTGATGGAAACTTATTTAAAATGATTATTATTTGTTTTTAAAGGAATCTTATGGGCACATTTAAAGTTTCTATATTTAAGAACTATACTGTGAGTTCTTCAAAATTCTCTAGTTCCATTTTGAGTATGTGTATATGTGGAAATGCAAACTTGGAAGAAAGTATAAGAAATGTTTAAAGCAGTAGATTATTCTTATTAAGCTTTACACTGCATGATATATAACTTATCCATTACATGGACTTACAAAGCAGTATGGGAGTTGATTTACTAAAGGCAATCAAGCTGTTAGCTTTGCAAGGGAATTATGTGTGGTGAAATTTAACTTTGCAAAGCAAAAAAACAAAAAAAAAAAAAAACAAAAAGAAAAAACAGCCGCTTCACCTCATTCACTAAGCTCTGAGGAAAATTGACTTGGAAAGTACAACTTTCCTTGCAAAATGAACAGCCTATTTGCCTTTAGTAAATAAACCTTTTTTTACTCTATTTTTAAAGCTAACATGTCACTAACTGTAGTAAACAGCCCTGGAAGCACTGTACGAAAAAGGAGGTTCATGCTCACCTTTACAGCAAGTGGCGAGGGAAAGCAATACTTTTGCTACATGTACTGCTGCTATCTGGCACTTCAGGGTGTGACAGATAACATGTGCTTTGCTGGGTGCTGTGGTTCCTCCCTCCAACTACTTGTCACAACTATACTGCACCTATAGTTCTTAAAGTGAGCAATTTTTTTCTCCACCTGCTTTAAAGGTGAGTATGAACTTGCTTTTTATGCAGGGTGATTCCAGTTTTTTTTTGCATCAAGTAAGATTGTGGAACTTATAAATGCAGCATTTTAGGTTTATTTTGGTGAGCCACCTTGGTGGAATAGAACACAGTAAAAGTTTGCATACTATGCAAATATATGCTCTTAATTTATAAAATACAAGCAGCCACTCCTTTAGATGAAACAGCTATTCTATCTTAACTGAGTCTCCAAGCATACCTGTAGGTACCGTGAATATCTCCTAAACTTGCACAGTTTAGGCGATATTCACTGTATCCGCATGTACCAATGTAATAGGCACATGCACACTGAAGAAACAGCCCACCCGTGCCGTTTCTTCAGGAGCCGTGCAGCGACTGGCAGCTCCTGCACGCAAACGCGGGAGTGATGTCATCGCGGCTCCGGCCAATCACAGCACGCGAACCTGGAAAAAACTCCGGGAGACATGTCGTCGGTCACAGTGGTGTGCACGGACTGCTGCAACAACTTAGATCTAAGGTAAGTATTGCATAATGAGCTAGTATGAGCTATAATGAGCAATGCATACTAGCTCATTATGCCTTTGTCTTGCAGGTTTTTGTTTTTTTTTGGAATTTACAACCACTTTAATAAAATATAATAACTACTACTATGGTGGCATATATAAAGAAATACATTTAAATTTACTTATGCCTGTAGCGTGCAGATAATTTATCAGCTTATTCATTCAATTATCAATAGTGTACTGCCATAGAGGAGCCCAAGACTAATGTTTTAAATACACAATTAAAATAGGTAAATGTTTAGTGTTGCGCCTGCCAGAATACGTGTAAGTGTCTACAGCTAAGTGCTTTGTGCGGCTCGCTGAATTGTGGATGTGGCTAAATTGAATAGTGTGGGGGGCTTAAAGGGGCATAGTAAAATAAAATCAGAGGCTACTCCCCCTATACTCAACACACATATGCCACGGTTCTTGTAGCCATAAAATATGCTTTAGTGACTGTGCTATGACCAAGGCTGTTGCCGAAACACGTCGCATCAGAGGTTTTGCTGGTTACTTTATGTAACCAACCATTAAATACGCTATATGGACTGCAGAGTTGCCCGCTCAATCCTTTTACTTGTCATAGTAAAATAAAACCTGAGCCTTCTCCCCTATACTCAAACCACAGTCCCTTTAGCCATAAAATATGCTTTAGTGACTGTGTCACAAGTGGGAGACTAACCGTCATGTACAAACCATAGCACACTCTTTTTAATAAAATGAAACATTACATAATACACGTTCCATTACATATTCTTATCTACACACAGCCTACCTTACAAAAGAACTTCAGGAGTAATGTACATAGAGTGCAGACGTCAGGAGCATGATATGTAAAAAACAGTGAGGGGAATTTATTAAAACTGGAGCAGACAGAATCTAGATCAGCTGTGCATGGCAACTCCTCCAACACAGACCCCTCAGTAAAGACTCCATTCCCCAGCAAAGACTGAACCTTGAGCACAGATCCCTCAGCACAGACTGACCCCCAGCATTGACAGCTCAGTACAGACTGCCCCCTGGACTGACCTCCTCAATACAGATAGACCCCCAACACAGACCCCTCAGTGCAGAACCGCCCCCCCCCCCCCCCGCAAAGATTCCTTAGTACAGATACTCCCATCATAAAACACTCAGTACAGATGTCCCTAGCATAAACCCCTTAGTACAGATTGACCTCCCCAAACATTCCTAAATCCCCCTCTCCAGCCCCTCTCCCAAATACAGACCCCTCAGTACAGTTGGAACCCATCCCTGCACAAATCTACCCCCCAACCCTCCCTCCATCTTAAACAAAATCCTCAGTTCAGACACCCTTTATCATCCCCCCATCCAGTACATGATCTTCAGTTCAGGCACCCCCCCATTATCCCCTCCATCCCATGCAGAATCTTCAGTACAGGCACTTTCCTCCCATCCCATACAGAATCCTCATTACAGACACTCCCCATAATATCCCCACCCTTTCCAAGTACAGATCTAAACTAGCTCATCAGATGGGACAAGAACTCAGAATGAATGGAAGTCCCGCTCTCGCCTATGTCATATAAGTGGAGAGGGGAAGAGACTTCCTCTCACTCTGAGCTGCAGCTCTCACTGAAGCACCACCTGCAGACTTGGCTGACATTTCTTCATTTGATATATACATTCAATCAGCGCTTAATAAAGAATCCCAAATTCAATTCCGATTCTCATGTGAACTTGTCTTTTTCTATTCATTATGTTAGACTCAGACTCACCGGATTGTATGACCCATAGTGAACGTGAGTACAAATAAAGCTTGATTTTAAAACTATTATTATGTCTTTTCTTCATTAAATCTCCTCTCCAAAGCATGAAACTCAAAAGAAAAAATAAGACAAATAAAGAGTAGTATGTTTAACTCCACAAACTTCTATAAGTATAAACTTATTGTGCTCACATAGATAAGTGAATGCACACCATGCATCACCCAGTGCAGTGTTTTTCTTCTTCACGCCCACATGCCTATGTACTCTTATCAAGCATAAAAAATCTTCCAATCTTATATCCCTAAATTTCCGTTTGTTCATAAAGAGATGTTTCCACACTCCAATCCTCACAGTGTTATAATCCAAAAACAAAACAAAAAAATGAATGATGTAATATACTCTGAAACTTAAAGTGGTTGTAAAGGCAGAAGGTTTTTTATCTTAATGCATGCTATGCATTAGGATAAAAAAACCTTCTGTGTGCAGGAGCCCCCCTCAGCTACCTTAATACTTACCTGAGCCCCATCTAGATCCAGCTATGTTGCAGGAGTGTCTCGGCTGCCCGGAACTCCCCTCCTCATTGGCTGAGAAAGCAGCGCTGCACCATTGGCTCTTGCTGTTGTCAAGCAAAGTCAGTCAGCCAATGAGGAGAGAAAGGGGGTGGGCTGGGCCGTGGGTCCATGTCTGAATGGACACAGGGAGCTGTAGCTCAGCTCAGGTGCCCCCATAGCAAGCTGCTTGCACTTGCACTTTTATATTTTCTGTTGGGGTGGGTGGGAGGGTCAGGTCCTCACCTCTTAAGCCTTGACCAACCTCTCTCCCACATAGGATAGCATATCCTCCTAGGAGGAACGACTTTCCAAACTATTATCACGAATATATATACATACATAAATAGCGAATTTCAACTAATAAGAAAGAAATTATAGTGGAAAAAACAAATGAATTCGACATGATTCGAGATTCAGTATAACGAATATCGACACTTTACGAATAATAACAAATTATCCGAAAACGAACTAACGTAACATAACGAATATAACAGAATGAAATTATGTATTTTACGAATGACAACGAACCAAAACTAAACAAAATTTCCCATTGTGCACAAGTCTTTTTATTTTGGTGGATACCTCTTCGGGCACCTCATCCATCCCACTGGGCCCCCTAAAACGCATAGCTAAATCATTGCACAGAGCCCAATTGATAGATGTGTGGCGCCTACAACATTCAGGAGACCGCGATTACACATTCTACTCTACCCAACACAAAATTTACACCAGGATAGACTACTTTTTGATCCCCCACACCCAACTGCATGCAGTGAGTGACTCATCCATAGACAATATAATATGGTCCGACCATGCACCTATTTTCCTGACGTATACACTATCCGGGACATCATCACCCAGACACCACTTTTGGTGTCCCAACGAGAGCCTCTTGCAGATCCCAGAGGTGCTAGTAGATGTGACTAGGGAATTAAATTTTTATTTTCAAACAAACAACCAACCAGACTGCAACCTGGGCAGATTATGGGAAGCTCATAAAACGTCCCTTAGAGCGGTTCTCATTAAGCATGGATCACATATTAAACGAGAACGCAATGAACAACTTTCTAGGTTACTGCATAAATTGTCCACTACTGAAGCTAGTCATAAACACGCCCCCTCCCCCTCTTCAGAGCATGAACTTGTGTTACTGCACAAACAGATCACAGATCTATTACACTACAAGGCTAAAGTCGCTATACAGTTTTGCCACAAAACAAGCTATGAATCAGGGCATAAATGCAGTAAACTGTTGGCGAAAATGGTTAGGGAACATAAGCTTCCCACGTATATCCCTCAAATTGAGACATCTAGGGGTCAAAAAGTGGTCCTCCCCACACAAATCACATGGGAATTCAAAGATTTTTATTTACATCTCTATAACCTACCAAATGAGCCATCACCTCAAACAGCTATGGAGGAATAATTTGCGTCCTCTCAACTTCCCTCCCTTTCTCCTCAAAGAATTAGACTCCCCAATAACTCTAGAGGAACTTCAACAAGCCATAGGAACAATGAAACCGGGGAAAGCCCCGGGCCCTGATGGCTATACTATACAGTATTACAAGACACTCCTTCCGATACTAGGCCCTCATATGGTCACACTATTGAACGCAGTTGGCTCTGACACAAATTTTACCAGAGATACCTTGAGAACCCACATCTCAGTAATCCACAAGGAAGGGAAAGACCCCACATCCTGTGGTAGTTACAAACCCATATCACTCCTGAATGTGGACTTTAAGTTGTTTACTAAGATCTTGGCTACTCAACTAGCACAATACCTCCAGAAACGAATTCATCTTAATCAGGTCGGCTTCATCCCCTCCAGAGAAGCAAGAGACAATATGACCAAAGTACTGAATCTCTTACATATTGCAAAATCCATAAACACCCCATGTGTCTTCTTAGGCACCGACGCCGAAAAGGCATTCAACCGGGTGAATTGGACATTCATGTTCTCAGTGCTTCGGCATATTGGCCTGGGGGAGATGATGCTTGGTCGGATAGCCAAGATCTACTCCAACCCGACTGCCCAAGTGAAAGTGAACAGAGTTCTCTCTGACCCCTTTCCAATAAAGAATAGAACGAGGCAGGGATGTTTTTTATCCCCTCTTCTATTTGCCCTTTCCTTAAAACCATTTTATCCACAATCAGATCGAGCCCAGATATACTGGGTTTATCGATCAGTGTCGCCCAGCATAAAATCTCCGCCTATGCCGATGACCTGCTCTTTTCATTAACAAACCCGGCGATATCGCTGCCAAACCTCCTTAGGGAATTTGATATCTACGGAGCACTCTCCAACTTAAAAATAGATTTTTCCAAATCGGAAGCAATGGGAATAGCATTAATGCTGCATACCCTCTCAATGATACAATCCAACTTCTGTTTCAAATGGACGACGTCCATATTGAAATACCTGGGCACATACATCCCATCTGACCTTTCCCATATATATGAACACAACTCCCCACCATTGCTGACTAAGACTCGGATGTATTTAGATAAATGGCATAAAGGCCCGCACTCAAGCTTTGGGAGGTACAACCTGTTAAAAATTAGCATTTTACCAAAATACCTATACCTTTTCCAAGTCCTACCTGTTAGGATACACCCTTCTGTTTTTAAACAGGTCCAAGCTCTATTCACCCGCTTTGTCTGGGAGCACAAAAAACCCTGCACCCCCGCAGTCAATTATCCCTCCCAAAACAATTTGGTGGCCTAGCATTACCTGATATTCGTAGGTACTACCAAGCAACCCACCTTGGCAGGGTCATCGATTGGTGATGCCACTCAGAGTCAAAACTCTGGGTACAGATAGAACAGAGTCAAACAATTATCCCCCTGAAAAGTGCACTATCGTGCCGCTACTCCCTTCCCCAAGAACTAAAATCTCACCCACTGATAGGAAACACACTGCGACAATGTTCCCAGGCCACTTTAACTTCTCTAATGACAAAGATATCACCACTGACTCCGGTCTCACTCACAGAATTCAAAACACTATGATACTCCAAATGTGAACACGCCTCCAGGTTTGTAGTCAAGGGAAGGTGGCTTACCATACCGGAGTTAATGGACCCTTCAAATCCCTTTCAACTCACGTTCTGGAATGCAGCGCAAGTACATTACTTCCTCCATTCGGTCCCCAACCCCCAGAACTTCACCCGTCAGTGACCACTTTCGACGAATATTGCTCCAGAGCCGACTCATTACCCCAAGTCCTCTCTAAAACATATGCACTTCTGAACACCTCTCCGGAACAACCACAACTACCTTGCTTAGCAAAATGGGAAACTGACCTCCACCGTATATTCACTGCATCCCAAAAACAAAGTATGATCATATTCTCCCTTAAATCATCACTGTGCACTAAAATACAAGAAACTAATTTCAAAATACTAGCAAGATGGTACCCAATGCCCAGTCGATTACATATCATCTTCTCTGACACATCAGATCTTTGCTGGCGATGCCAGAGAGGGAACTATTACACATTTTTTTGGCCTAAACTGATGGATTTCTGGATGGCTGTCTGCACTCCCAAAAATTCATGGACTTCCAGATCCCTAATGACCCGGCATTCTTTCTGCTACATGTATCAACTTTTCCCACTAGAATCTATAAAAAGTCCATCCTACGCCATTTGCTAAACACTGCTAAATCCTGCATCCCTTTGCTCTAGAAACAACAATATCCGCCGACCACTTTGACTTGGCTAAAGAAAGTAGAGGATATAAATAAGATGGAGGACTTAATCCTGACAGCACAAAACAGGCACAAGACCTACACAAAAACCTGGAGTCTCTGCAATATGTTCATATTCTCGGGTGAGGGGAAAGCCCTCTTTGAGAGCCTCTAAATAACACCAAGTAACTAAATGACTCTCCTGACCTGAGCCATAGCTGGATCTAACTCCCTAACTTTTTTTTCTAACCTTTTTTTAATAATTTTGAAATATTTATAGGTTCTGCTTCCTATTTTTCTCTGCAAAAAAAGTAAATGGCATTGGTTTTAAAAAAAGGAAAAAAGTTTTAATACAGGCATATAAGTACATACAATAAAATTATATTGATTAAATTGACTGATCGGTTAGCTCCTGACAACACAGCTGAGGACACAAGTACAATGATCATTTCATCGATAGAGCTATTCACAATAATATTACAAGGCATAAATCTGGAAAAAATGTATAGAAAAACCTTCTCATTCCTTTACCTGTGTTATAAAGTTCATAAATGGTAGTTTCTGTTCATTTCAAATAGACAGTCAAAATCAGGAGATTAAAACAATGCAGATTTATTTTAAACCAAACTGTATAGATGAAATTAAAACACGCTAGATGTTAAAATGCTTCTTTTTTAAACCTTCCATAAAATGTGATCTTAAATTGTCATGTCCGTAGCGATGATGATTTTCAATTACTAGAAATGTATTGATAGCTTACACAGCCAGTGTACAGGTTTTTTTATGTTTATATGTCTAAATCCAATGAGTAGTATTTGACTTTTGGTGTTTCTATGGGTCAGCTCTCTCTGAAGTCCATGTCTGATACACTTGAGAGCATTTTCTATAGATTTGTCTTGGCAATTTTTTTTTTTGATGTACTGTAGGCTGTTAGGTCTTTCCTCAACCCTCCAAAATGACTCCAGTTTAGGACCAACATGCAGAATGTGGTAGCACATGTGCATAGACGGTACACACACATACTGGGTACAATTTAGACAGGAGGCAATTAACCTATCAATGTGTCTTTGGATTGTGGGGTACTGGAGTAGAGCGTGGAGTTTGCATGTTTTCTTAGTGTTTTTGTGGAGGGAACCCACAAAAACACAAAGAAAACATGCAAACGCCACACAGATAGAGCCCTTCCTGGGAACAATAATGTATAGTATACATGTAAAAATGTATCCACTGAGTTTAATTGTAAGAAACAAGAGTGAAAAAAAATTACCTTGCGTTCTTAGAACCCTTAGCCCTTAGCTGAACCAGAAGAAGACCTGTGACTATATCGTCCATGCTTGGTTTTCTAGGAACTCAGAACTGAACAGAAGAACCATTTCCAGTTTAATTTTTGTAAATAGCTATCCCAGCCTATTCTTTGGAACTGTTACCTGGACTCACTGTTGCATGGTCCAGCCTCTTTCAATTTGAATGTTGATCTGTGTCACTCAAAACACTTTCTGTGAAACCAGGACATCATGGACACATCCAAATGAAAAAAAAAAAGGATGATGGCTGCACTGCCATAGACAATGCAATTAGGTTTATTCAGCAAATGAATAAGAGCAAAAAACACACACAATGGTGTACAGGTAGGGGCAAGCAAGGTGACGGGTTTAACATGACAGGTATGCTTTGTCAGAACCATCAATGGACACATTCCCTGGGGGGGGGGGGGTGTAATCACACTAACCTGGGCTCACAGAAGAATGCTGCAAATTCTGCACTCAAGTTGACAAAAAGCATGGGTTAAACAGTTATATGGCACATGGCATGCTCCTTTGCACTCTCATAATGCAGTGTTCAGTGCCTGAGTGACCAATCACCAGACTTAAGATCTGTCACAAGGTGGATGAGAATGAATAGCTATGATCATATTATAATTTTTAACCGCTTCCCGACCAACCACCACAGTTATACTGCAGCAGGTTGGCTCCCCTGCACGAGCCGTCATAGCTATATGTCGGCTCGTGGCATCAGGATAGCAGGCGCAATAGGATAGGTGCGGATGCTCATGGCCGACGGTCACAATGACTGCCAGGCCATGAGCGATCGTGACCAGGAGACACAGAACAGGGATGAGTGTGTGTATACACACACTTCCCTGTTCTGTACTGACAGGAGTGACAGATCGTGTGTTCCTATTAGCTAGGAACCACGATCCGTCACTTCCTCTAGTCAGTCCCCCCCTTCAGTTAGAATCACCTCCCAGGGAACACAGTTAACCCCTAGATCGGCCCCTAGTGTTAACCCCTTCACTGCCAGTGACATTTTTACAGTAATCAATGCATTTTTATAGCATTGATTGCTGTATTAATGCCAATGGTCTCAAGAATGTGTCAGAATTGTCCGATGTATCCCATAATGTCACAGTCATGATAAAAATCACAGATCGCCACCATTACTAGTAAAAAAAATAATAATAATAAAAATGCTATAAATCTATCCCCTATTTTGTAGACCCTATAACTTTTGCGCAAACCAATCAATGTATGCTTATTGCGATTTTTTTTACCAAAAATATGTAGAAGAATACATATCGGCCTAAGCCGATATGTAAAATTATGAAAAGTAAAATACTTTTTAAAAAAAAATGGGGATATTTACTATAGCAAAAAGTACAAAATATTGTGTTTTTTTTCAAAATTGTTTATAGCGCAAAAAATAAAAACTGCTGAGGCGATCAAATACCACCAAAAGAAAGCTCTATTTCTGGGAACAAAGGACGTCAATTTTGTTTGGGTGCAACGTCGGATGACCGCGCAATTGTCAGTTAAAGCAACGCAGTGCCGAATTGCAAAAAATGCTCTGGTCAGGGAGGGGGTAAACTCTTCCGGGGCTGAAGTGGTTAAGTGATTTTATGACAAGGAAATACTTGTAAATTACAGTGGAGTCTAGCTGTGTGACTTCTTTATATCAATGCTAAAGAAATAAAATGCTTATTTTAGTCGAACGTTGGTGTACTCCTGGAGAGGCTTTCATTTGTAGTTTTATGAATGTTTCAGACTTATGCCCTGTACACGGTCGAATTTTCCGACGGAAAATGTGTGATAGGACCTTGTTGTAAGAAATTCCGACCGTGTGTGGGCTCCATTACACATTTTCCATCAGAATTTCTGACACACAACATTTGAGAGCTTGCTATAAAATTTTCTGACAACAAAATCTGTTGTTGGCAATTCCGATCGTGTGTACACAAATCCGACGCACAAAGTGCCACGCATGCTCAGAATAAATTAAGAGACGAAAGCTATTGGCTACTGCCCCGTTTATAGTCCCGACATACGTGTTTTACGTCACCGCGTTCAGAATGATCTGAAAAAATCCTAGGATTTTGTTGTCGGAATGTCCGATCGGTGTCCAACCGTGTGTCGGGGCATAAGTCTTATTAAGGAATAGATATTTGCGAAATAAAAAAAGATTTAAGAGAAAGGAACTGCTATGCTTTCATCTATGTTAGGATATTTAACGCTATCATAGATTTAATTGTACATGTAAATGTCAATACTGGCAGTATCATTGCGTTTTTCTTCTATCTTCAGGCCTTTTTTTTCTTGTTGCATACTCACCTATCTTGGTGCAAAACTAGAAAATACAGAATAAAAATGGAAAGAAAATATGTATGCATTTTTCATCTGCTTCCCACTGACTACAATGTTGAAAATATGGAATCCAGCATAAACAGAACTGCAACATGATGTATTTTTAAAGTGGAAAAGGAAATGGAAAGAAAATATGATACAAATGTTCATGTGTACAAAAACAGGCCAGAACTGTCCTTCTTGCCTTTAGAAAGAAAAAAAGGATTAACATATTAGAAATAGAAATATAGAAATAAGTGTTTGTGCTGCTGCAGTGAGCTGCCAAACTCTTGCATACAACAATTTGGATGCAGGGTGTAGTGATATTTGTTTTTTGATGGTTTGGATTGAGTGCAAAATGGTTTGAATTCCTGTTAGGGTTTTACTGCTGTCTATGTCCCCACTTTGTCGATTAACCCTCTCTATTTGTCCTGGTGATCAATATCAGTGGGACAGAAAGTTTTGGGAAATCCAAACTTTTGCAGCTGCCACTAGAACAAAAGGTGAGCTAAAATATTCTTACAGGGATGCCTCTTTCTATCATTAAGTAGGGAATTTCCCTCACTTTGGAGAGATATTCTTACTTCCTGTTGCATCTTCAGGACAGGAGTTGAAGGGAAATCTCCCCAATAGGATGAAAGTGTTACTAAACCCAGGACCCTGCAATCACTATATCTGGTCTCCCGCAGTACACAGAAAATGGAAATGCAATTATTTTTAGTAAATACAATCTGCTAAATACCTTTTCTCATCAGCAGTATATAGCAGTCTTGTGACTTCTATCAGTGTCTGGCCAAGGAGGATTAATCCTTTACGTTCCACAGTAAGAATGCTTTACTGCACATACAGACTGATTTTACTGTTGTGGGTTTAGTAACACTTTAAGTCAGCAAAATTAAAATTGGCAGGAATTTCAACCTTGCTCTACTCTATCCAAAACGTAAAAAAAAAAATGTTTTGGTTATATATATACACTTTAAATGTTTCAGTACTGTTAGTTGAGAAAATGAGAAAAAAAAGGACATGAAACACACTTCTTGATAAGGGATAATTAACAACGGTGTCCTTTTCACATTGTTCTTAAGGGGGCATACGATGTAAAACTTGTTTTTTTTTGCCGGCTGCTTCACATTATTGTTTTTATTGCTGGAAGTAATCCAGTCAGGAACAATACAGCATGAGGTTCATGCTGATATCAAAGGTGACTGTACATATCCTTTAAGTAAGTCAGATCACTATGTGACTTTACATGACCTCCGCTGTGTGCATTCACTTGCATTCCATTGCGGTCACTAAGTAGAAGTCAGAGCAGCAGGAGAAAAGGAGTACTACTAATACGAACATTTTACAGTATGTACATGTAAGAAATATCTGCATATGTCAAGCTAACAACACTGTGGATTTCTCTATTCTGCTCCATTATCTCCTGTCATATGTATCCAATGTACACGTTGGGGGTCACTATAAATATTATACTTGGTAGATTGGTAGCTTTTCCTCTAGCTCTACAAGACATTAATAAGTGCAATTTAATTCAAAGCATATAAATAGACTTGTTTGTACATTTTTGGTATGGTCGTTATCTAAAAAAGAAAAAAACAAAATATATGTATACAATAGATGTATTGTAAAACGTAATACAATTAGTAAATCCCCGTTGGCTAAATTACTTTTTTTTTTCAACAATACATTTTTATTGAGTTTCAAGAGGATAATCATATACAAACAGTACATAAGAGAAGACAATGAGTAGCTGTTATGAAGAAATAGAAAATTAACTATAAGGACAATAAAGGCACAATTGATTTCAGCAGGTCATGAGCATCAGATTATCCTGTACAAATAACAAATAAAGGTAACGAAAAGAATACCAAGGAGGTTTATGCTATATTGCTGTGTTGTATAAGACAGAGCTAGGTAACAATTGCAGAACAATAACTAATGCTGTTCCCTAATTATGGCTTGTTGATAGGGACATACTCCCAATATTTCTAATGCCGCGTCAAATTTAGTTAAGGCTTTGGTCCTAACAGCAAGTGATCTTTCAACTAAATAACTTTTCATATATTTCAGTAGTTACAATAGTTCATGTAAAATGTAACTTGTTTTGTACCTCATATATTTCTAATATGTACTCTAATGAGGCCCCAAACTGCTTTACAGCTCCTAAAGTTGTATAAGTTGTACTAAGTTTTGTTATATTTTTAGCAATAACTCTCGGTGGAGCTGCTGGTTTAAAGCGGGCTTGTTACCTTCACCCTTGACACCTCTGTTTCACCGGCACCGGGTCTAGGATCCCGTTGAGTTTACCTCTGGATGATGTAGACACCAACACTTGAGTAGATTTTTCAATACTTTAATGAATAAATAATAAAGGAAGTAGCAGGAAAGAGGCAGAAGGAAAGTTGCAGGGAAGCTCAAATACCTTTCCATAGTATTCCTTAGAACATTCTCTGGAATTGAACACTTGCGGTTGAATGGTTGAATGCGTTACCCCTTGTGGGACCCAATCTTTGCCCGCCTGGATAGGCCTCTCTCACTTGCCTAGCAGCCAGTACGCAGCACGAAAAAAAGTCTCTGCCACAGACTTGTTTGGATTAAAACCCGTACGATCCTCTGCCACAGGATGTATTGGTTTGCAATGAATGTCAGACACAGTACTTGAACCTTTAAGCCAACCCGGCAGTACTATGCAGTAAGATTACTTCAGGATACGTCCTCCAACCGAGTCACCAGGCCCCTCTCCAGACCAGCACTCTGCATGATCCTTCCATGATGGGTCCTCCCCTGGGATCTTCTCGGTTGTCCAGCTTCTTCACTCAGGATAGACAGCTCAGGACCGTTCCTCTGCTGCTGTGGTAGGCCCCAGACAGACATCTGGGCTCACCCACATGCCACAGCGACGTGGGCCTCCAGAACGGAGGACCACGAGGTGGTACTCTTAACGCATACCTGTCGGCCAGGAGGGCCAGCAGGTGGCTGAAAAACGAACTCCTAAACATGGCGTCTGTCCCATAAATACCCTCTCCCAGAATGCAACTCGGAGGACCACCTCCACCGAGTTGTCTCCGGGACAGAGGAGCACTCATACGCTTCAACACGTTGCTTTTCCAACACCAGCCGATAGTGACAACGACACCCACCGGCACAGTGTGGAACCACATGCAACCCAGCCAAGCTGGAACAGAGGCAAATCTAACTTCCTCTAACAAGTAACCCACAAGATTAACCTATCAGCGGTAGATTAAAAAGCTACCAACGCTACATATTATTATTATTATTATATAACTCTTTTGTACTTTTTTTAAATTCGGTAGATGTGGTATTCTGTATATCTAATGCAGTACCTGTCACTGCTGCCCTCTGTTTTGTATGAGTTTGGCATGCCTGCTCTGTGTTCCTTTAGGGTAGATAGATAGACAGATAGACAATTATAGAAGGTTATTGTTTAATCACTAACTAGTAAAGTCATAATCATTTCAAAGAAAAAACAATATTTCCAGCGGAAAACAAAGCTATGACAATGTCTACATGTGAACATTGTCTACAAATTATGTTTAGTCGGCACATCATGACAGCCTGCATTCTGGCATAATCTGTAGGAATAAATAATATGACAAATGAAGGTTGATGCCTATTTTATGTTGTATAATGGAGTTAAAAGTAATGACAGGACAATAACATAATAGAATCCAGTGAAGCTTTCACTCTGCTTTACTTTAAGTGGAACAAAAATCTCACAAATGGGAGCACAATAAAATAATGATTTGTAAAAAGGATAAAGGCATAATAAGTCTTTTAGTGACATAACACTCTATAAATGCACTTAAATTAATAGCATCTTCTTTTTACCAGTAGATAGTTTTCAATTACTTATAATGCTTCAGATGAAAAGGAAAAAAAAACGGTAAGCATGATGTGATGTGATAGAAGGACTAAAAGCTAAGCTGTAACAATTTGCTCTGGTATTTATGTGAAGTGAAAGGTTTAGACTATTATGTATTTTCATTATCATTTAATCCTGTTATATTCAGAGGGTCTCACTGCCACTTTTATGTGCTGTGTAGTGTTTATACCTTTCAATACCACAATGATGAAGGAAAAGGTTGGTGACCTAAACCTTGCCAAACAATACATTTCAATATAGGAACCTTTTTCTATTGTATCTGATACAATCAATACAAAAAGCTTGCACTTAATAAAAGTGAAGACTTTGCCAAAATCAACTCAGAAAGTATTTTGGGGTAGTTATCAGGGACAAAGAACAAAAATGGAATTACAATAAGGGCTAATTCACACATAAAAATGCCTGTACCGCAAGGACACACAAAAAACAATTGTTTCCTGTGTGTCCCATTCACACTGCAATGGAGCTCAGAGCTGAGTTGCAGCATGCTTTGATAATATGCAGACATATGGCATTTTATGGTGGCATGCTGTACAGAATTGCATGACACTGTACAGCAGTACAGCTCATCGTGCTGCTATACAGTGACATGAAGGTAATGTGCTTTTGTACACTTGAAATAAAGTTTGTACAAATACAAAAAAAAAAAAAGTGTGTGATGCGCTGAATCGCAAACCACGCTGTCCCCCTATCACAGTTGGAACAGAAAGCTTCCGGAGAGTTGTCTGGTCCTGTGTGAATACAGCCTAATAAAAGCTTAATAAAAGATGAATAACAAACTGATAACACTTTTTTTTAGAGTGGTCCCACTATTAAAAAAATTTAAATAAAATAAAAATAAAAAAACATGTTATATGTAGCACTACCCCTAGGGAGCTGCTGGAACTGAAACTCACAACGCACCAGTAATGTTAAAAGGGCTTTATAGGAGAGAATGAAAGCCCTGCTGAAAAAAAATGTATTAGGACCTGTGTGGCAATACAGTAACAAACCCAGTAATAATTTGAGAAACAAATACAATTATAACTGAATTTAGGGATCAGCAATATGGCCCATGGCCCATGGAGCACTCTCTTTCACTATCAAGTGTACATTTGATCCAAAGGAAGAATAAGAAGGTCCTGGGTGTCAAACAGCCAGTAACAAGATCAGTATCAAACAGATGGCCAGAAGGCCTTTCACGACTAATGTTGTTAAAGGGTTCATAGGTTAGTGGTCCTTTCCACAAAGACTAGGCAAGATGTCATTATGAATACAGGGTTTCCCTCTCAGACCTGAATCTGCCACCCAGAAAGGTGTTCTGGGGGTCTCTCCTCTCTACAGCACAGCACAGCTCCATAGCTTAACACAACTCTTTATCTTCCAGTGTGAGCTCTCCTCTACCTCCCAGGTCTGGTGGATAGTGTTAAATTCCAGCCACCAAATGTGGCAAATCTGAGTTTTCTTTTCTGGATCCCCTGCTTCCCCCTTTTGTACTGTCCAGTCACAGCAGTGGAGAGAATCAAACTGTCAGGTTTCTGCAGCAAGGAGACCAGACATGTAGCTACACATATAAATTGTGACCAAACAAACAAATATATATCCTTAAAAGTGAGATTTATTAACAGTGAACACAGCAACAAGCAAACACAGAAAACAGTGAACATAAACAACCCCAGCAAACAGAACCAAACCCCACTGAACTAAATCACTAAAGAACTAACCTACTGACTAAGTACAACTATATACAAGGTACTGACAAGGGTACAGGGGATGCAGGTATACAAGGTAGTGAAGGACAAACTGGGTACTACGCAGGGAGCTGGAGAAAGGCAGATGAGGGCAGGAGCAAGGCAGAGGGGTGCAGGCTGGATCAGGCTATGAATTAGGAATTCTGGCAACAAGGAAGTGAACAGAATAGTGACGCAAAGGCAGGAGTAGCCTTAAGTAGCCACTTAATGGCTGAATGCAAGTGTGGCTGATTATTACAGCCTGCTGGCTTCTGGTAAACACCTGTTGGTGGACACTGGTACTGCAGAAAACAGCCCAGAGCAGCACAGTGCCACCAGCAGGTGAACTCAATCCTAACACAAACTATTCTACAGCCTCTAGAGTGCCTAGGCATGCAACTCTCACCCCTTAAAGGGTCACTGCCCACGGATACACACATACACTAGTAGCGCATTTTCAGAATTTGCAAATTACCTTATTTTTTTTAGTAAAAAAAATGCCTCTTCCTGATCATAAAAGAACTTCATCGGGCTACAGCCAAAGCAAAGGTGACAAGGTGCATTGTGAGTTTTTGACATCATTAGAGACTAGACTATAGTTTTTAGTCAGATATTTTAAGGTAATTTGCCTATTCACATTTATATATTGCATTATATTGCATCATATATTGCATGTGGTAATGTGTTTCCTAGCTTTATAGCATAGTTCCACCCAAAAATGGAACTTCCACTTTAAGTGATGGTGACCCCCCGATGTGCCACATTCGGCATGTCATTTTTTTGAGGGGCAGTGGATACTCAGTTTTTATGGGCACCCAGTTCCCACTTCTTCTCTGGGCTCCGTGGCGCCGGGAGGAAGTTCACCTCTCCCCCATCCCTCCCTTCAATGGTCTGGGACATGTCACAGGTCCCAGAAGATTGCCTGACCATTCACAGCACGCAGTGCGGCTCACTCACTTTTTGTAGCTGCTGACTTTTAATTGGGTGGAACTCCGCTTTAAGGCAGTCTATTCATTTTCAATGGGACGGCAATGCACCTAAACACAAAGCATCACAATGTGCCACACTAATAGTATCATTCAAAAACAACCTACTTTACCACATCGTACCACAGTTTGCATGTAATTGTCAATTGCGGGAATGCACATTAAAATTAGCCTTTATATTGCGTAACTTTAATGGATGAATGAACTTTTATAAGACCTTACATTTAGCTGATTTTTAAAAAGACTACAGGTCTTCTTTAACCACACACCAGTTTCTGATCTTGTTAGTTAAATTTTTTTTATTGACAATTGCTTAAATGGCTATACTTTGCTTATCAATAATTACCTTCTTTAAAATCAATCACATTCTTCTATTAAGCTGTGAAGCTGAGTTCTATATGATTTACCAACCCATTATATTAGCATATCAGAGGTCTTGGGTCTGCTTGTGTGGCACACAATGTAACAAGGGATCCACACTAATTGGATTATTTTGTAAAATAGTGTAAAGCTGGGTACACAGGGGCCGAATGTTGGGAGACAATGGCCGGTTTAAAAAAAAATTGTCTGACCGTGTGTATGATGGTCTGTCTGACAGAAGCGAGCAGAAGTTGGCTTCTGTCAGACGAGCATTCTGGAATCCAGCATCTGACCGACTCCCAAGCAGCGTGCTCAGCCAATGGCAGAGAGCCCTGATTGGAGTGTTCTGGTGGGGGGCCATCCCTCTGTCAGAACACAACAGCTCAGCGGGGAAGATCGCTGAACTAACCTTAGATAGTTAGTACAGCGGCTTCCGACGGGAGCTGACAGTTTCTTTTTGTTCGACCCAGCGGTGTACCTGGCTTTAAGCTAATCAACTGACCACTTGTTCAACCACTCTGTTGGATTTTAACCAATTGATCACTGCCATAAGCTATAGAGTGCAGCTCAGATCTGTGTATTCTGTGTGGGAAAATGTCTAGCGGGTTGAATTAAAAAAGAACTGACTAATGTATGGGCAGCTTAAAACACCAAGAGGTAAACAAAGTGTACTTATCTATAGCAGCAATTCAGATTTTAGATTATTGCACTCAGCACTCCTACAGTATGGCTGCTGATTGATTACTGTTGATTATTAGACTTTTCCAGTTCTTTTTAAATGAGCCTGAATGTATGATCTTTGGTTATTATAGTTTAATTTAATTTAATTAGATATTATTAGTGGTATGGCATCACTTCTTTGGAATGGACAAAAAGCTGATTATAGGTGAAATCACTTGTGTGAATTGCATAGAAAATCAAAACAGCAAATAGGCTAATCACTACATATTGTTTATTTTCTCAAATATATGCATGCAGAATTGTTTGATCTGCAGCATATCGTACAATTCCTGATTCATAATGGCTTGGATTCACACATTTTTAAATACTCTACAGATCAAATAGATAAACATGGAAATATTCAGGACAACAAAAAAGTGATTCATCAATGTTTTTTCCTTGTTCAATCTTCCCAAATAATACACTTTACATTTAGAAGAAATGAAACAAATTAAAACAAAGTATGCAAGAATTCCAAAGAGTAAAGCCCCACACTATTAGACTTTCTGTAGATTTTTGTCTTCAGATTTACCAAAACCATGTAGTGCAAGGGCCTGCCTGATTGCATACAAATTTAAACTCTTAAAGTTTGACCTCATATTATGTGGCTTTGGTAAATCAGAAGTCAAAAATCTGCAGAAAATCTAATAGTGTGTATGGGGTCTATGTGTAATGAAGTACGGCTAACCTCAAGCTTGTGGTCTGTTACAGAGGTTGTCCCATATGTTTTGTGACAAGAGTTTTCAATTTTCTCCCAGATGTGTGTATGTTAAATTCCTTGGCAAAAAGGCTAAATTCCAAGAATACAGTATAATGAAGATATCATTGGGTAGGGAAATACCTGATTTCAATTATGTTTTAAATCAATCTTGTGGACCCATTAACTTTGATCAACAGTATATAGTTAATATCAAGAATCTTCAGAGGTTGGAAAAATGGCTGACTGTATGTTCTGCTCAGGAAATTCCTGGTATCTTTAGCAGCATTGATATTTTATTGGGATAAATTCAATGTGTTTATTGGTGGTTACTGAGTGGTGAAAGGACAGAAATGGGTGTTATTTAGAGAAACATTTCGAGAGAGACACACTGGGGTTGATTTACTAAAACTGAAGAGTGAAAAATCTAGTGCAGCTCTGTATAGAAACCAATCAGCTTCAGCTTTTTGTCAAAGCTTAATTGAACAAGTTGAAGTTAGAAGCTGAATGGCTACCATGCACAGTTGCACCAGATTTTGCACTCTCCAGTTTTAGTAAATAAACCCCACATAGTTACCCATTATTGCTTCACATTCTGTAAACCTCAGTGCCTGACTGAACAAAGTAATGGGAACACTTTAACCACTTCCCGCCTGGCCCATAGCAGATGACGGCCAGGCGGTGGTTCAGTTATCCTGACTGGGCGTCATGTAAAGTCCAGCAGGATAAAATGCCGCTGCGCACCTGTGGGGGCGCGCATCACGGCAGTTGGTGGTGCGGTGTGTCAGTCTGACACACTGCTACTTCGATCTTGGTAAAGAGCCTCCGGTGGAGGTTCTTTACCACGTGATCAGCCGTGTGCAATCATGGCTGATCACGATGTCAATAGGAAGAGCCGTTGATCGGCTTTTCCTCACTCGCGTCTGATAGACGTGAGTAGAGGAGAGCCGATCGGTGGCTCTCCTGACAGGGGGGGTCTGTGCTGATTGTTTGACCACACTGATTGATGACCACACTGGACCACCAGAGATTGCCACTAGGACCACCAGGGAAGGGGGCAACACGTGGATGTGCCCATTCAGTGCCCAATCTGTGCCAATCAGTGCCCACAAATGGGCACTGATTGGCACCATTATATTGCAGTGATGCCCAGCAATACCACCCTTAGGGGCATCAGTGCCACCAATCAGTGTCATCAGTGCCACCCATCAGTGTCCATCGGTGCCACCTGTCAGTGCCCATCAGTGCCCACCTATCAATGCCCATCAGTGCCCATCCGTGCCACCTATCAGTGCCACCCATAAGTACCCATCAGTGCCACCCATAAGTACCCATCAATGCCACCTATGCGTGCCCATCAGTGCCGCCTATGAGTGCCCATCGGTGCCATCTATGAGTGCCCATCAGTGCCGCATACCAGTGCCACCTATCAGTGCCCATCAGTGTGGCCCATCAGTGCCCATCATCAGTGCCCTTCAGTGCCACCTCATCAGTGCCACCTCATTGGTGCCACCTCATCGGTGCCCATCAGTGCCACCATATTAGTGCCCGTCAGTGCAGCCATATCAGTGCCCATCATTGAAGAAGAAAACGTACTTATTTACAAAAATTTTAAACAGGAACAAAGAAAAACTTGTTTTTTTCAAAATTTTTGGTCTTTTTTTATTTGTTGGGCAAAAAATAAAAACACAGAGGTGATCAAATACCACCAAAGGAAAGCTATATTTGTGGGAACAAAATGATAAAAAAAAATTGTTTGGGTACAGTGCAGCATGACCGCGCAATTGTAATTCAAATTGCGACAGCGCTGAAAGCTGAAAATTGGCCTGGGCGGGAAGGTGTCTAAGTGCCTGGTATTGAAGTGGTTAATTCCCCTTCTTTAGCAGTATATACTCACTTTTTTCTTCAGCACATACGCTAAGAGAAGTAGCTATGAGTCACTTAACATGTAGCTTGCACGGGCCTAGGGACTCTCCACATGTAGCAGTGCTACTGCTTGGTAATGGCACAGCCTTGTCAAATGACGTGAGTCACATGCTCCCCCATTCTAGCATTCTAGCTATCTATCCACATTCTAAATTTTTTTTGTAATCCTGGAAGCACAATAGTACATGCTATTGGGTAGAGGGAAATTCGGTTCCTTCTGTAAAAAAAAAAATGCACACCAAGGCAATGCATTAAAAAATGCATATCAATGCATTTCAACTGAAATGCATTTATTGTGTGTCAATACGTGCTAAATGTAAAGAAAGTGGTGTGAATGGGTCCGTACTGAACCTGCAATTTCTTTTCCATCACATTATAGTATAATCATACTAAAAATGACCAATTAATTTCTTGAATTCACTTCTATGATTTTCTTATATTACCAATTACCACCTTACCAATTCTCAGATGTGACAGCTGTATTTGTTTTCTTTTTATAGGCTTTCTTTCTTCTATTTTCATCTTGTGATTCAGCCAGCAAGTCAGTTGTTTTTCAAAAGCGCAAGCTCTCCAGCAGAATGTATTATTATTACATGAATGGGACAAACCACCTAACACTGGAAGGGGTGGTTAAAATGATCAGCTTTTATTTATTCATGTAAAACCTTTATCTCAAAAGGAAAAAAAACGAGTTATAAAATGTGAGCTGGAGTTTGGCTTCAATTTGTTAGTGTATCTAAATCTGCTAATAGAGTTAGCATCCCCCACCCCCCTGCTCAGACTGACGGTGCAGTTGTATGCTGTGCCTACTGTGCTCATTCATCCAGAGTTGCATCTCACTAATACTGGAGGTGTGTTACTGGCCAGATCACCAAGGGGTAAAAAATCCAAAGAAAAGAAAACTGATGCAGCCACCACATCTAATGATGGGTAAGCTGCAATATAATATGTTTTTAGTTTTGGGTTTAATACCACTTTAAGTAAGAAATTGTTGTCACACAAAACCACTATGTGTTGTAATTGCTCATAGAAATCTACTATTTATTAATAAGTAACCTTCACAGTCAACTCTAGCTTGTGAATGTTAGCAGCAAACAGTGAATATAAAATGTCATCTGAATATGCCGGAGAGCTGGGAAGATCTCAGTGACCCTAACATGATTATGTTTGAGTTAATGCATTTGGTGCAGACTTCGGCAACATCACTCTCTACAGCTCAGTTCATAAGAAATGCATAGAGCGCTGCAGAGATGAAACTGGTGGTCACACAAACAATGGGGTTTTCTGCTGGATCACACCTGGAATACTTTATTTATTTAGTGCACTGTTTGAATTGTATTAGATTGTGTTAACACAATGTATAATAACTTCTTGGAAGCAATTTGAAAAGTGCATACTATGAGAAAGCAAAGTGAACTACCAGGCACAATGCTTGGTATTTCAATATAGCAGATTGTTATTAAAGATCAAAGTATGTAAAATTCATGTTACGCACACTATAAAATAGTGTATTGTAGTAGAACATAGGCCAGCAGCACAGGCTGTGTATTTGACCATGACATATCATTTTAAGTGGTTGTTTACTGTTACTTAGAATAACACATTTAAAAGCCTTAGCTTCTCAAATAATATAACTAGGTGCATGATAAGAACCTAGATGAATTTCATATCTATAATGCACTTTAACTCATTTATATGCTTAAAAAACAAATGTTAGCATTGCAATGTTAAATTTAAAAAAAATACCAGTAATAGTACACTAGCAGGTGGTAAGTGATCAAAAGCAACTGCTATATTTTACAATAGGTGCTGTCATATAATGATGGTCATACATGATTGATCCTACCGTTCTATGTATCCATTATTTTTCACCACTATTTTGTTTCTTTTTCCAACAGCTCGTTTTAATCAGCTTTTAGAACCACGGTTGTTTGAAAGTGATCAGATTGATACCAGCAAATATACTGTTGGTTATGTATCAAACAATAATAATAATTGGATGCACGTATGATCATCAAATAAGAGGGGCAGGTTTTGCATTATTATATATGTTGGGTCCTCAGATCTGTGAACATGGGCTCAAATATGTGTTTCCCGCAGTAGCCTCCATTCATCAAAGAAAGCAAAGAAACCCCATGCACAATTCCTGATGACTTCCAAAGTCTGTGTAGGAGAAGTGTGAAGATTTGTGTGAGACTTGGCTCACACTGTAGCGCGGCAACGTTTTCAAAAAAGGGTCAGGGACTTTTTCTGGGCAGTAGAGCTGCTCTGGGCAGCTTTGCCCAACACAGTCCCAAAACATAGACAAAGCAATTTGCCTTAAATCCTATGGGTTCAGTCTACACCACTTCAGTGTAGTGGTGTGCACTACTTTTTCATCTCAGCATGTCGTGAAGCAGTAAATCGCATTGCAACCTGCTGCAGTGTGCAAAGATGAATAAAATGTTACTTTGTGACATTTTAATACGTTGATATAAAAGAGTAAATACCTCCTAATTTTAAAGATTCAGGGCCCCTGACCACCTCCCACCAAGCCACTATGGAGGTATTTAAAGTGGTTCTAAAGACTTAAGTTTGTTTTTACTTACTTTTACTATGCATTCGATACATACAAAAAACAATCAGTTTTAGCTCTCCCCCAGCCCCCCTCAAATACTTACCTGGCTCCTCTTTTGATCCTGTTCTGTTTCTAAGAGCAGTATCGCCTCTCTCTCTCTCTCTCTCTCTTCTCTCTCTCAGGCTTTTGCTGCTGTCAATCAAATCCTGTCTTGGGGGAGCGGGGTTCGGCAGAGCTTTGCTGTGTGTGTCTATGGACATACAGAGCGCAACTTGGGAGTGAGCCCGCAGGTGTACCACCATAGGAAGCAGCTTCCAATGGTGACACATGGAGAAGAGGAGTGGCCAAGAGCGCTGGTGGGGGACCCCAAGTGAGGAGGTTTCTGAACAAAAAAAAAGCATGAGGTTTCTGAAAAAATCCATGTTAGACCCTCATCTGAGCATGTGCTTCCCCTCTAAAACCATACCAGGCCACATGATGCCCTCAACATGGGGTGTACCTTGCCAGTTGGAATCTGCATTACTGGACTACATGACTGATGATGGATTTACATTATGGGACTGTTTTTAAATTAAAAGGCTTGTCAAAAATGGCAATGTGTTTATATACTGTTTACTTTTTTTGTAAACGAGTATGGGTATTGGGTCATTTGCATGAGGGGGTGGTATTAAGGGGGACCTTATTTTTAAAGGGGGCTTTTAGATTCCAATAAGTCCCCTGCCCACCCCACAGAACCCCACAACCAACAAGCAGGGTTGTAGGGAAAAGGAACATGTCCATTAATATGGTAACTTTTCCAAGGGGATCTCCCTGGCAAGATGGCATGTGGTGGCATGTCATGGTTCAGGAGAACACACTTGTCCCTCCCTTTCCTGGCTACCTAGGCAGCATGCTCGGATCAGGGTCTTGTATAATTTGAGGGGGGGACCCTACATCTCTCAAGTTGCCTTTAAACAGAGTGATGAAATAGGGAGTGAACCAAATAATTGGAGAGGAAAGAAAAAAAGAAAGAAAGGGAAATCTAGAAACTGTTATATACAAGCAACACAAATGTAGGGGTTGTAATACAATTCGACCAGATTCAGATTACACCAACGGAGTGTGCCAGTAAAGATGAGTGGCATACGTATTGACTGTGCATTTTATTTCAGAAGACCTCAGTCTATCTGGGCAACAGGAGCAGGGACCGAGGGATCCTCGAGTCCTGTGCTAAGCAGGTGGGATGTCCAGATACCCCACTTGCGATCAAAGATATACATGGAGTCCAGGAGAGTATGATGCACCCTTTCCATCAATCTAATGGACTCCATGCGAAGGAGCACCTGCGACCATGACACAGAGGGGTGCTTCCAATTTAGAGCGATAGCCCATTGAATAGCACTGAAGAGTGTATGTGCTAACTTTTATTGTGGGGGGGGACCCCTGGGAGTTCTGCAAACGGTATACACATTTGATAAGTCAGGGTAACAGGCGCTCCAGTTAACAGGGCTATCGGTGAGGCGTTTTTTTGCCATATGGGTCCTAAGGCTTCGCAACTCCAGAATATGTGTAAAAGCGTACCCCTCTCCTGACATCCTCTAAAACATGTGTCAGGAAACAGTGGGTAAATCCTGTGTAAGCGGTCTGGGGTATAGTACCAGCGGGTATGTAGTTTGAGGACCGTTTCCTTAATGGATATGGAGTGTGTACATTTGTGCATATTGTTAATCATGTCTTGCCAGTCTTCCTCTCAGAATTCCTGAGCCATCTCAGCCTCCCATCCCACCATTGCTACAGATTTTATAGTGGTATTGTAGTCATTGAGGTATCGGTATAGGGTTGCGATAGTCCCCCTATCCCTGGAGGCCTTTCCACATAGGATCTCAATTGGTGATTTTGTCAGTTCCACATCGCCAACCAGGGCAGTGGAGAAAAAAGTGTCTTATCTGCAAATATTGGTAAAAATCTGATCTACTAAGGGCAAAAGTTTGCTGTAAATGTGCAAATGAGCAAAAGGATGTACCCTGTAACAGAGAATCCAAGGTTACCAGCCCATGTACAGTCCATCTATGGAACGATGTGCCTGTGTTAAAGGCTGGAGGGAATGAGGGTTCTCCCATAAACAAAAACAGGTGAGGTGAGTTGGATTTTAATTTAAATTTCTTCCAGTAGAGAGACCAGAGATAGAGAGACTGAACCACAATATTATTAAGTGGAGTGATGTCTTTGGGGGATACTGAGTGCAACCAGAGGAGACCTGGGAGGTAGTACAGCACCACTGAGATCCGCTCAAACTGTAGCCATGGTATGGATGTAGGAGAAGCATGCCATTGAGCCAGTTGGATAAGGCGGGATGCCAGGAAGTATTTCCATAGATCCAGGCATCCCAAGCCGCCGCTTACTCGGGCCCTATACATCATTGGGTGGCTTAGTCGAGGCTTCTTATTTTGCCATATAAATTTAAGCAGATCCGATTGGATTGTCAATAATGTGGAGCGAGAGACATACAGAGGCAGTGATCTAAAGAGGAATAATAGCTTAGGGAGAATAGACATTTTGACTGCTTGGATGCGGCCCAGAAATTAGATATAGTATGAGGACCATTGGTTAAGAAGGCGTTTGACAGTGGAAAAGGCTTGTGGGTAGTTTAGTGAGTACATCTGTTTAAGTGAGGGGGATAGTTTTATTCCTAGGTATTTGTATGGGTTTACTCCCAGGCCTGTAAGATGCTAAAAGGAGTCTAAGGAGGTCAGAAAGTTGGGCAGGGAAATTAAGGGGTCAGAGATAAATAAGAGGACATCATCTGCATATACACTGATTTTGAATTCCTGATCACCTTTCCTGTATCACTTGATATTAGGGTTATTGGAGATGGATCGGGCTAGGGGTTCTATTACGAGGGCAAATTAAAGGGGGAAAAGGGGGCAGCCCTGTCTGGTTCCGTGGTTTAGAGCAAAGTATTCAGAGTTGCACCCTGGGATCTGGGAGTTTGATACGTGTTTGGGAGTGGTGGTACAGGGCCTTAAATCCGTTAATAAATTCACAGATGAATCTGAATTTGGATAAAACGGTGTCTAAATAGGGCCAAAGGACACCGTTGAAGGCCTTGTTAATGTCCAGACTCAGAAGTAGTACCTTCTTGGAATGAATGTCAACGTCTTGGATAATGTTTGTTGCTAAGCGAATATTGTCAGTGATCTGTCTGGATGGTATAAAGCCCGTTTGGTCAGGGGATATCCGTGTTGTAATAACTGAGGCCAGGCGGTCCGCTAGGATCCGACCAAAGATCTTTAAGTCGTTGTTAATGACTGAGACAGGGCGAAAATTTGGGGGGAGGGTGTGGTCTTTTCCTGGTTTTGGTATTAGGGAGATATTTGCCAATAGCATTTCCCCGGGGAAGTGTTTACCCTTCAGGATATGGTTATAAAGTTTGGTCAGTTTGGGGATTAAGGATTCAGCAAATTTTTTATAATAGGTAGAAGAGAATCCATCAGGGCCTGGGGTTTTGGAGGGTTTTAGAGATGAGATAATGGAGGCAATTTCCTCTGCAGTACAGGGAGCATTGAGAATTTGCAGTTGCTCCTCAGAAATCTGGGGAAGTGCAAGGGCATCCAACCAGGTAAGGGGGAGGGAGAGCGTGGGGAGCTAGGACCAGAAAAAAGTTTTTGGTAGTAGGAGGAGAAGATGCTCAGGACCTCTTTAAGGTGTGTGGTGAGATTACCATTACTGTCTCTTAGTTTGTACAGGTGTGTCGGTTGGGTGGTCTGCTTGAGTTTGCGTGCAAACATGGTTGAAGCTGAATTGCTATGAAGGAGGAAATGGGCCTTAGCCCATTGAAAGGATTTTTCAGTCTGTTCTGAGAGTAAGGTGTCTAGGGCTAGAAGTAAGTCTTGTTAAAGTGTCTGACTATGTCTGTGGTAAAATTTCTCAAGGTCTGAGGTGAGTTTACAAGTTTCCTGCAGTTTTTTTGCATTTCCTAGTGGTTGAGATTTCTATTAGGTGGCCTCTCATCACAGCTTTATGGGCTGCCCAAAGGGATGTGGGGGATATCTTGTCAATGTTGTTGTGTCTAAAGTAGTCGTGAGGTGCTCAGACAGTTGGGTCACAACTATAGGATCTGTAAGTAATGAGTTGTTGAGGCGCCAGGTTCTGGTAGCGTAGGGGAGGCCTATATAGGAAAGGTGGCTGGATACCATGTGGTGGTCCGACCATGGGCAGACATGTATGTTCGCTGAAGTGGAGTTTGCCATTAAGGAGGGAGTGCAGAAGATATAATCCAAGTGAGAGTAGCTGTCATGAGGGTGGGAGTAAAAGGTCTATTCCCGAGAGCCTACATTGTGTGCCCTCCAGGTATCGATCAGCTGATGGGACTTTAGAGAGTATTGAAGGGATTTTGGGAAGGCGTTAGAGGAAGAACCCGTGCGGCTTCTATCCATAACAGAGTGGGCTACTAGGTTAAAATCTCCTCCAATCAGTATGTGGGGTGAGTGGAATCTATCTAAGACCTGAAAGAAATTTAAAAAAAATGTGGTCTGTGACACATTCTGGGCGTACACTGAGGCTAAAGTTATCATTTTGTCCTGAATAGAGCCCCTGACTATTACGAAGCGACTGTTCGGATCTTTGTAAGTCTGCTGAACCTGAAACATTGCAGAATTCTTGATAAGGATAGCCGCCCCTCAAGACCTGGACTCATAGGTGGAAGAGTAACACTGTTTAAAGGATTTATCTAAATAGGATGGGTGGTTATTGGTGGAAAAATGCATCTCCTGCAGTAGGAGGATAGCAGCTCCTAGCGACTTATATGACTTAAATGCTTTCCTCTTCTTGTGAGGGGAGTTAGATCCTTTAATGGGAGATTAATTTAGGACCCGTGGTATATTAAAAGTGGGCAATTGAAGATCTAGGGAGAGTCCAGGCTGAGAGGGGTGTTTACAGGACAGTCCACAATACCCTTGAGAGTAAGTACAGTAGGTGCAGGGGGTATGTGTGGCGGTACCACACCATTTGGTGGACATATCTGGTACAATGTCAATAGTTGTAACACATTAGTGGTGGAAAACTGAGGTTGGTAACATAAAAGAAAAAAAAGGAAGAAAAAACAGTAAAACCAGAAATGGTAAAACCGGGCCAAAAAATGGCAATGCATAGTCTTGGGGGTTCAGGGGAGAAGTCGTCCCACTGACCCAAAGAACATTGTCAGTTCGGACGATGAGTTCCATTACTCTAAACCCGTGGGTCCATAGAATCTGCATAAACTGTAAATCTCTATGCTTAAGTACCTGTGGGGGGCCCATCAGCTCGCACACCACTGAACAGATGGGAGGCCAACAAGCCCCAACCGGTGTAGAGTAGGGAGACAGTCAAGCAGACGCGACTGGGATTCAGCTCAGAGCCGGGAGAGTACAATCACTGCAAAGAATCCATTTGCTGTAACCTTGAATAAAACAAAGATCAAACAGGGGGAAAAAAAGAAAAGTTAGTCTTAATGTTGATCCGGCGATCTTGTTTGGGAGGTGGGCTGGCCCAAATGGCAGATGGGCGAGGAGTGGATGGCATCCTGGGTAGGGCCGCCGCATCTAGGAGGCCTAGCTTCACCAGTAATTTTTTGCCCTCTGTGATCATAGTAACAGAGTAGGTTGTGCCATTATGAGGGACCTGAAGCTTGAATGGCAACACCCAACGGTAGCGGATATTGGCCAACTGGAGGACTGAGGTGACTTCCTTCATCTTCCTGCGCTTGTCCAGGGTGGTGGGAGATATATCTGGGTATATTTGAATGGGGATACCCTCCAAATGAATATTAGGGGTATTCCGTGGTGCCCAAAGGATGTCCTCTTTAATTAGGAAGTCCTTGAGGCATAGCACGATATCCTGGATATTCAGGAGGGGGGTTGGGCGCAGGGCCCTGTGGATCCTGTCGCAGAAAAAGGCTGAAAGAGGGGATTTAGACAGGAGAGACTGAAATAGCTTCTGGATTGCAGGCAATAGGTCAGTCACAGACTCTGGGACCCCCCACAACCTGAGATTATTTCTTTCTGTTGTCCAGATCCAGATCCGGGATCTTTCTGTTGTCCAGATCATCATACCCGGGATATCTACTAGACTCTTGTTTGGACAGATTTAAGTGTGTTATTGTTAAGAATTACAGGCCTACAATATAAAACGCCAAATTTCCATGCAAAAATAGGATTTTTTAAAACAGCTTACCTGTAAAATCCTTTTCTTTCGAAGGACATCACGGGACACAGAGCCACAGTAATTACTGATGGATTATATAGGGTATCACTGGTGATTGGACACTGGCACACCCTATCAGAAAGTTCAACCCCCTATATAATCCCTCCCCTTGCAGGGATACCTCAGTTTTGTAGCCAAGCAATATAGTGTATTAGAAGAGGGGTGGGACCTCTGTGTCCCGTGATGTCCTTCGAAAGAAAAGGATTTTACAGGTAAGCTGTTTTAAAAAATCCTATTTTCTTTCTCGAACATCACGGGACACAGAGCCACAGTAATTACTGATGGGATGTCCCAGAGCAATGCTACCTGAGGGGGGGGAACCACGACCAAGTAGGGTGCAATCAGACCTGAGGACCCTGTACCGCTGCCTGCAGCACACTACGCCCAAAGGCGATATCCTCATGCCTTCTCACATCCACCTGATAGAATCTGGTGAATGTATGAACTGAAGACCAGGTTGCGGCCTTGCAGATTTGAGCCATAGAGGCCTGGTGATGCACTGCCCAAGAAGCACCAATAGCCCTTGTGGAATGTGCCCTGATCTGAAACGGAGGAATCTTCTGTTTCAAACCATAAACTTGAATGATCAATTGTCGAATCCATTTAGAAATGGTAGCTTTTGACGCTGCCTGTCCTATATTGGGACCCTCTGGCAGCACAAACAAAACATCCGTCTTGTGGATCTGAGCAGTTGCCCCGAGATAGGCCTTAACTGCTCTTACTACATCCAACGAATGTAGAGATCTCTTTTCTGAAGAACAGGGATCTGGAAAAAAGGAAGGCAGAACAATGTCTTGGTTTAAATGAAAATCAGAAACCACCTTCGGTAAAAAACTAGGATGAGGGCGCAGTACCACTCTATCCT